>NW_027137987.1:27539-27784 GCF_003813185.1 Lentinus tigrinus ALCF2SS1-7
TGAAGCCTCATATCGAGAGCTTTTCCGAGGGAGCGGAAGAAGTGGGAGACGAACTCCGAACCCCGATCGGAGGTGACGTGTGACGGAACTCCGTGCTTGGAGAACACATGGAGGATGAACAACTCCGCTAGCTCCTGGGCGGTGAGCGTGTTGTGCATCGGGATGAAGATAGACTGCTTGGTAAGGCGGTCTACGACGACAAGGATAGCGGTGTAGCCGTCGGAGTTGGGCAGTTGCTCGATGAG
>NW_027137987.1:32394-50849 GCF_003813185.1 Lentinus tigrinus ALCF2SS1-7
AATCGGAGTCCGGACGGAAGTCCGGATAAGGCAGGAGGGAAAGGAGTAGGGGTGGTGACGTATTAGCCGGGAAAGGGGGGCGGAGTTCAGGGGTAGTCGGGTCGGGGTTGTGTCGGAGAGGCGGCAGGGCGGACTTGGGCACGGGATGTGACATAACCACTCCGTGTTGGTGACAGGGTTTAGTTCAAGAGGCTACGCTCTGCGCCTACCTGCTCTTGCACGTCCTACCTGATTTCACTTCTGGGAAGGTGCTGAAGGGCGCCGTCGTAGCTCCTTTCCTAGCAGCCTGCGGTGAGACACCGTTTTGTCGGAGTATCCTGAAGCGATCATCCCGCTGACCGTGCTTGCATGTAGTTTCTGCCCTCTTCCACGTGAAGGAAACCTGTTTTCCGGGGGACATAATCCTGAAAAACGGCGAACGTATGCAACGGACGTGGCATATGAGGCTCTTCGAGCCTCGCGGGATAGACCCCACCACCGGCAAGTTTATCTGGCTCTCACACAAGGTCGCGCTCGTGGTTCTGGCGCTATGGGCTTGGTACGTGTGCACGTCGCGATTCTACTATCGTCCAATCATTCTGACGTGTATATTGTCGCATCACAGGAAACACCGGCAAAGTCTCATCTACACTCTCAAGGGGTCTACGGAAGCGGGATACGGATGGATCATGTCGCTCCTCATTATGTACGCGATACCCCCGGCGGTCATGGCGGTGCGTCGCTCATACCTTCTCCACCGCATTGGACACGCCCGTGACTGACCCGAGCTGCGCAGGTCTTGCAATACGCACAGAGCTCATTCAACGCCTTGAGTTCGACTAGTCCTTTGTGGTTATACGCCCTCTTCTGCGGCATTTACGCCTTCGTGACCCCGCTTCTGGTGCGTCGCGCGTTCCTGGTGCTCATCTTCGGACGCCGACTGACGCTGTTGCGAATTTCTAGGATATCTGGATTGGACTCGTACTGATTGTCCAGAGGCTCAGGTTGCCGGACACCATCCTCCCGGTTGCGCAAGAGAAGGAGAGTCGTGATGTATCGGCGGTATCGATTGCCCCGAGTCAGGCTGATTCCGGCGGTTCGTTGGGATGCTGCGGTATCCGGTAGCTCGATGTCCTTTGAGAAATGAGAAATCCTCGGGGTTGCACTCACGAGACGCGTGAAGTCTCGAAAACAAGCCAGCAACGAGCTAGCGCATCACACGTAGCCTCGTCGTCACTTTTGAAGAGCGCAAACGACCCCGGCAGGTACCTCAAGGCATGTAAATAGTGTATGTTGACGATGGAGGGAAAGTTCGCACTTGATCTTCATCGGAGTACTTGCTGCGTCGGAGGCTAAACAGGTGGGGAGACAGATGATCGAGGGGGAAAGAGACAATCTCATCTATATGGTAGGAGGCGTTAACGGAGAACATGGATGGCGAGCGAGATCTTGCGGCAATAGATTAAACACGGAGACGAAGGATGCAATGACGTACGTAGGAAGAGCAAACCAGACCGACGTCCCTCTGATGGACGGATGCTACACCCTGAAGTTTTCCAGCTCCCTTCTAATCTTCTCCAGCTTACTACGTCTATCCAGAAGGCGCTTCCTGGTCTCTGCGATCGTAGGGTCCTCAGCAACTAGCTCTTGCAAGCGTTGCGATGCGTCCGCGCTGCCGATGTCGAGCTTCTCGAGCAGGTACCCTTGTATACTGTTGGCGAATCCTTCGACCAGGTCCCGCTGAATTGTATTCGGCACTACGTCTATGATGCGCTGAAGAGCAAAAAGTGCGGAGACATCAGCGCCGATACGCGAACCCACAGAACGAAGGAACTCACCTTGTAAGCCACTTGGAAGTAACTCCGGACGCCGGCCATGACCCTCAGCTCGTCGTCGAACTCGGTTGGAGCCCGATGATTGCCGGGATGCAGGATACGAGGGAGATCTGCGACCACAATGTGCCGGTACTTGGTCATAGTACGTAGGACCTTGACGGCTTCCTCTTCGCGGTCCCGCTCGTATGCTGGAGTGATATCTGGGGTCAAAAAACACTGGTAGTGAGGAAAATGCGGCGCACCTGTCGGCGACGGCGATGGACTGAAGTCATGCGAATACTGATACCGTCCAGCGTATACACGCTGATAGTGGTCCAGCCATTGATCGTATGTCGTTCCGAGATGATGGGCATTTTGGGTCCAGTACGGAGGTTCCTCTCGTTTCAAGACTTCGTCGAGCTTTGCTGTGCAGCGACCGGCAGACTCCTCTAGGTGGTCTCGCAGAAGAAGTCTGACAAGGGGAGAGTTAATATGCCTGTAGTAATAGTGAATCTATATCACGTACGCTACGTGCTGCTTCAGCAGGGGAAAGCGGTCAAAATGTTCCTTGATCCGCCCGTCGAGGACTCCATCGACAATGCCTTGGACTTCGGTGAAACATTGGCGCGAAGGAGTGGTCCACGTCTTCACGAACCTCTTGATCAGCTGGACGTTGGCCTCGTAGGGAACGTACGGGAGGATCTCCCAGCCCGTGCATCTGCGACGGACGTCAGTCATCGAGTCGAACACAGTAGTACTATTATGCTCACTTCTTGATCATGTCTCGGACATCGCAGATGCTGATGAAGTCCTCGTCGTCCTTGACCAGTACCAGAGTTTTCCGTCGCGTCATTTCGTCTACGTCAATCGCGTACTTTCTGTCCATCTGATCCGCGCGATCATCGTCCTGCCTCTGGAAGTCGGGCTCGCCGGGGTCCCTGTAGTCCTCCGGTTTCTCGAAAGGACGGAAGTCCGGGGCGGTGCGACGGATCTTCCACCGGAGGGCTCGATACGCGTCCCGACTGCCATGCACGAACGACTTGTCCTCGCTGTGACCGTACACAACGGCCTGCATGTCGGTGGAGAACTTCGAGATCCACTGGACCACCTCCGCAGTGCCGTCCGACAGAAGCTGGGGTAGATTGCCAAGCTCGCACAGACAGCGCTTGAGCAAGTTGCTCGCCTGCTCACGCAGCCTGGGAATTCTGCAGGGTACAGATGTTGAGTTTCTGTCTAACAATGACGGAGGACGGTAATAGCACTCACGCTTCGTCGAGGAGCTTCATCAGGAGCCGACTCAGGTCGCGCACGAGGGCGTGAACTCCGAGACGCTCACGATGGTGCCCGCCCACATCCTTCCACGGAGCGACGACTTTGAAGACCTGGTCCGCGATCCTTTGCAGTTCTTGAGCAGCAATACCGCGTTCCCGCTCATCGTCCTTTGGCAGCCTCACTGCGTAGTATCCCAGCTTGAGCCGGTGCTTGTCGCTCTTCCCCTCGAATATCTCCTGCCAGAGCTTTCGCTTGCTGCTTGACCCGCTGTCCACCATGTCGGCTTTGGTGACGACGCCTGGAGAGAGATGGCATTAATGAGACGAGAACATCGAGGCAAGGACGGTGAAGAGAGACTCACAGATCGTGCGTTTGCCTTCCGGGTCCATCTCCCTTGCGAACCGCATAGCTTTCTGGTTCTCCATCTCATCTGCCAAGGGGCCCGGGTAAGTTTCGAGTGCGAGTAGAGTGTGATGTACATACCGTCTGCGGGCGCGGTCACTAGAATGATCGTGGAAGACGGTGAGATGTATTCTAGAGTCAAGTCATCGACCAATTGAATCACGTCGGTCCGGTCATTCTCGATGAGTCCTAGAATATTCAACGCATAAGCCCCAGATTCTGCGAGTAACGACAGGCGAACGCACCCGGTAAGTCCACGAAGGACAAGTCCGTGCCATCGGGGTCGTCAATATTGATGACGACCTTGCTCTTGGTGAACGACAGAACTTCGGGGTCGTTTTCCGTGTCCGTGAGCGCCCTGATCTCGTCTCGGCCCTTGCCCTTGAATGTGTCTACGGAAAGGTGGGGACAGAGGACTGCGGCTTGGGCCCGTCGGATCCACAGCTCAACTTCATTCTTGTTCCGAATCTCGGGGCTGAACGACTCCTCGCCCGTCACGATGCCATCGCGTCTAAGAGAGACGGTGCACGACCATTGGGTCGCTTCCGTCGAGATATTGCATTCCATCGGGCACCTGTTCTCCTTGTCAGCTAGTACGACCCGGGTTGTATTTAGCAGCTCACCTGGTGCAAGTACCGGCATCTCGGGGTACTTTGATCTATAATGCTATCCTCAGCGGGCGATCTACTAGATGGAGAAGGGAGGAGAGACAGACCCAGGTGACGGCCTCGACGAGCGAGCTCTTCCCGGCTATCTTGCGAGTCAGCGTACGTGGCAGCTATGAAAGATGACGGCGGAACCCACCCGACTGTTTCCCAATGACGACAATCCTGGGGATGTCGAGTAACCCGTCCGCCCTGGAGAGCGCGGATCACATGAGTACTGGATCAGCGCGTCGAGACTACACCACGTACCCGAGTCTGTTCAGGGAGCGCGCCAGGGCAAGAAGCTCTCTCCGCCTACGCGCGTACTCGCTATCCCCCAGTGAGCCACCTTGTTCCTTTGATCCTTGGTGGCCGTTCTGCAAGCCAGGGTCAGGTTCGGGATCCTGTGAGCCGTTGCTTGATGAGCCCCCAGTATTCTGACGACGAACGTCAGTGATCAAGCATGGAAGCAAGGCAATTTCGATCTGGCCTACCGAACTGCGCCTGTTTCGTCTGGTAGGACATAAGCATGAGCTGATGGCAACCCTAGCACTGGGACGAGACGCACCTGCCAAACATATTTCCGAGGGTTGCAGACATTGAGACTCGGATGCGAGGATGGTGAAATTGAGGGAGGTATGTCTAATCAGTGATAGCGAGCAGTTACATTTATAACGAAGCCGCGCCCGCGATCGCCGTCGAGCGGGTCTGCATCTCTGCAGCTGCGGTAGCCAACAGTCGAGCTGAAAGAGACTCTCACGTACGAAATCCGGCTTGCCGCCACGTTCCGAGAAACATCGTGTCCGTATACCTGCGAGATCGCTCTCAGAAGCTGCAGCTGCGGTAGCGCCTGTAACGGCAGGACACCTATAGCGTGACTCCCATGCGTCTTGACACGGAGCGCCTCACGCCGGAATCCTGGAGGGCGTTTGAGGTACTGCTTTCATACGAACTGCGAGACTTACCAGCTTCGTCCCTACGTGGCTACGCCTCTCTCCAACTTCGCCGAGATGTCGACGAAGCTGAACAGGGAGTGCAGTGTCGACTCACGTATGGCAGAGCATCCCAACGGCGCGCTGACTGTACGAATCACGGTCGAGCTTCCATGAAGCGTGTCAGAGCGTCGAAGACTCCGAAGAGTCTCCCATTACGACAACAGACTCGGAACTAGAGCTTCACACCGCCGCGAGGTGTTGTCATCACAAACCTACAATGAATTCGCACAGTGATCACTGCCAACGTCTCGTATCACGTCATAGGATTTTCTTCCACGAAGAGATGCTCGGTCGCCCGTCTGCTTAGGGTAAGTTCGTCGCTCCATCGAACAACACGTTCAGCCACGCTGCCAGGCGGAACCCCTGCTTCGCCAGCTGCAGATCGATCTGCACACAAGTCAGCGGATAGTAGATACCATGCGGAGAGAGAACGTGTTTCGGACGATGACTCACCACCGGGATCGCCTTCGCGAAGTAGGTCCCGCTGCACAGGTCCTCTCCAGTCGTGAAGTCGAACACGACCGACTTTGAAAACCCAATAGAAAGGCATATTAATAGCTCAGCGTACGGCGCGAGCGAAAGGGAGTGAGGGACGTACGCAATCGAACGCATTAGACTCGGCCGCCCATACCAGCGGGCACGCGAGTGGAGTGATCGCCTCCGCGGCCCGGGAGTGGTGGGCATTGACGAGCGCCTTGAGCTCTCGCTCGAGGATCTCGCCTGGCGGAGAGCGCTTGGACAAGGGTTCGGTCGGAGAGGAGCAGCTGATCCAGGAGGCTGCTTCTGACTTGAACGAGCCCGTCTGTGGCAAGTCATAGTAGTGAGATATCACACATAGGGAGGGTGAGATGCGTGTAAATACCTTGATCTCAGCGACGAGGTCGTTGGCGTACTGCTGCGGGGTGCCCCCGTGGCTCTGGTCGATGTGCTTGGTGACCATCCCGGTATCTATAGTGGAGTTAGCATATTCCCTTCCGAGACAACGAGAAGCGGCTCACCCCAGACCTGACAGAGTATCGATATGTTAGCTACCGGTGTAACCACATTCGGAGACAGAGACTGCGTACCGCGTGCAGGTTCGTGGAAGACTCTCCGGAACACTTCGCAGATATACCGTTACCACCTTCCTCAATTGCCTATTGAACCGTCAGAAATGCCTGGCATGACTCCAGGTAGGCGGACATACCTCGACGTGCAGTGGCTGGCCAATGTCACCGATGAACTACCAATGCAGCGTGGTCAGACTCGTGGATTCATTGAACAGACAGCCCTACGCGTACGTGATCTAGTCCACGGTCTCGGCAGTCAGTGCAACGTTCTATCATAGCTAGAAGCGGGCACGTACCGATGAACAGCAGGGCCTCCAGGATCTGCTCCTTGGGCAGTTTGGTATTCACGACGCGCGTGGTGTAGTTCGCAATTGCCGTCACTAGACAACACCTCAGTCCCTCCTGCGAGAACGAGATGGGACATACACGGCTTACGGATGCACTCCCCATCCCCGCAATCACGCTTCTCGTTGACTGAGCAGGAGCCCGTCATGGGAGAGTCTGCAGAAGGAGTGAGAATACGTGAAGTAGGAGAGGATCGCGACGACCGACCTTCAGCGTCCACGAAGTGGAGGTCCGCCGACCACTTGAACGCAGCTTCGCCCTTCACTTGATCGGCCCACTTGTAAACCGCGCCAGTATTCAGTAGATAAGAGATGATGTTGAGTATGGGACACTCACGATAGCGGCGGGGCCGAGAGAGAAGTTCCAAGTCGCATTCAGGGTCGAGTGCACGAACGTAGCGGCTTTGGGTGCGAGAAACTGGAGATGTCCGTCAGGCGGAACCTACGAGTATCGGAGTCACGGAACAAACCTGTTCGGCGACGAAGCTGTGACAAATTTTCAGGACTTCAGTAACCACAAGGTTAATGTGCCCGACGTACCCAACCGTTTCGTGGCCCAGGTTTCCCCAAGCCCGTACACACAGAGCCGCACCAAGCACCGAGAGTATGTTGGCGAGACGTGCCATGACGAATCCGTGTCGATGGAATGGTAGACTATGTGTTCGTCTCGCACAACGGGAGCCATATATACTGCGGCGTCAGCAGGGGGTGCGAGGTATCTAAAAGTAGATCCGATCAGTCCATGCGTGTATTCCTGAGAGTTTTCACGGGGCTCACCTTTACAGGGCGCACGTGCAGCGAGATGTCCTGAACAATGTTCCAAAGCAAGCTTGTGCCATATGCTGACAAGCCGTGAGGGGAACAGAACGTGTCCGGGCATCAGCCGGGAGGAGAAGAAGGAAGGGGGAGATAGTGTCGGCCTCGACATCGAAGTCTGTCCAGTTCATGAGTCTCGACGTACCTAAGATGAGTCATGTTGTCTTCCCGTGCAAACGTGCGCGACTTGGACCAGACAGCGTGGCAAAGTGCATCTTCGATAGTCGGTCAATCGTGGGTCGCGACTCGCGATGGTGCGGACGTGGGTGACAATTTTCTTGGATAGAATCCAACGGTCAGTGCACTTAGACGTTAAGTTGACTCATAGATGTACCTTTCGCCCGCGTCCTACAGTCCTCATGCACACCGTCAGCGGGGACCCGTCGTAGTAAGTCGCTCATCGTGGCGGAAGAGTTCACGGCGACCAGCGTCACCACCTCATGGTTACTAAACGCCCGTCTCGCGTGGCATGGCGGCATCTTCCGGATGCTGCAAAGCGGCGCCGAGTGCACTGACCTCTTCTTGACTTAGCCTCCCTCTAAACTACCACGCTGACAACGACAGCCTGAGGAACACCGTCGGAAAGACGGTATCGGGTTACACACTGCATAGAGGGGTCGGGGACGAACTCTCAGCGGGGCACTACACAATTCGCGTTGATATGCTACCACTGGAACGTCGAGGCTCGGGGCCACTGAAGGCCATTCAGAATTCTCGCTCCACTCGGGTAAAAGATGTGAGTCGTTCCCGTTCTAGCTGCACGCTATACATAGGAGATCACAAGACATTTATAGCTACGACATAAGGGATTCGCCGAATTCCATATCAACGTCATGCCAAAAGTTCGCTCATCCAAGTTGCTGCAGCCCTGCCACGGGAGCATGCGCAACGACGACGAGGGCAAGCTGAGACTGCGGACCTCTAGAGAGGGTCTTTGAAGGACCACTAGCCTGGAATCCGGGGCTCAGTGATATAACCTCTCGCTACTGACCTGACGGTGGTGGCTAAACAATTTCATGCCGACTATCCCGAGCTTCTAGGCTCATGTATGTAGGAATGATTACGACACACGCACCGGAGTTGGGTTAATCGCACTCGCGGAGCTTGCGCGGGCTGTCTGTGGTGTCAGCCATTTCACGGCCGTTTCCGAGTACATTAGACTTGAGACACGTACCCCGGGTGCGGGCGGTTTACCTCGGGATGAATGAATGTATTGGATACGAATCTGTGGAACTGGTGTGCAGAACTTTCATCCCGTTTTGGATCCGTGACCTACTAGGCGCTTCTGTTCAGCACAAAAGCTGGTCGAGCGACTCGCATCCGCTGCAGGAAGTGTATCCAACCCTCAGCCTAGTAAGCACGACACCCTACTCACCACTCATGAGCTCACCGCGTTTCTGACTTCCCCTCCCATGCCTTCTTTCCAGAATGCGTTTAACAAAGCTTGAACTCGTATACCTCGCGGTTGTAGCCCCTACCGTCCACAGTGTCGCCGCCACGCCGGACTCCCTAGAACTACGCCAGACGGCCTGCACCCTCGGCACGCAGTGCACAATAGACACCGATTGCGGCCCGAGCTGCACGTGCCCCCACATCACCCTGGCAGGGCATACTTACGGGGTAAGCTTCGCTCTACTAGTACGCTAGTGAGACAATCCTCGAGGCTCACACTACCGCGCTTCGGCGATTCTAGTTCTGCGTGAGGAAGTGCGTTGCCACTGCTGTGTGTCAGACGCACAGCGACGTGCCGCACTAGCTTCCAGGCTAATGTTGGTGCACTGGCCGTCGACATTGACGTGGTGTATCATTGCGTGGCGAGCACTGCGTTTGCTGTGAGTGCCATCTGTCGTTCCGCGGTTAGGTTTGTGAGCGCTGACCTTCGTACTTGCAGGTTTGCGTCCCTACTCTTGTACCTGGACCTGGGGTGTGAGCGGTGGGAATGTCGCTCGATGCTGGAGGTCAAGTTCGAGATGTGATTCGACTTGGAGTATTCTCGTCAGAATGAAGTCGAAATCTTTGTATGTAAGGGTAGGAAGAAACGGGAACGAATTGATATGGAATGGCTCGCCATGACTGTTCCAGCATGAATATTCGTCTCGCTCAGACTGTACGTGATCGGCGAGGTTCTAGCTGAGCCTTCTGCTCGGTTCAACCCGGTCGGTAATGAGAGGTCCCATCGTGTCGGAATGGTTTGTGGCCTTCAAATTACCGGATGGCCAAGAGCCAGTGCATCGTAAATACCCCAAATTTCGATACTTACAGACGTTTCTCCACTCATGATTACTTGCGGCCCTCGCGAGAGCCTGTTGAAGAACAAACTGCGGGCCTTACAAGTTAGTACCGAAGGGCAGTTAACTATAATAGAGGCATTATGTCAAGCCCGCAGACAGATACCAGAGTGAAACGGGGAGACTTGCAGCGGAGAAGCAGGACACGTCGGAGCAGTCGAGGTTCAAGTTGGTTATCCCACAGACGCTCGAGTCGGGTACCAAAGGCGACGGCTTTACCCGGATGGTAATTGGCTCGAGATGGCCTGCAGTGTGCGCGTAGGCGTCGACATACTGAATTGCAAAAATTTAGAGTTACACCTAATTACAACGTGAATACTGATGGGCGCAAGAAGCCCCCCCGATGAGAGCGCAAGTTCAATACATGTTGAGAAGTCAGACACGGGGATTCGAACTCCCGGCTCACAGCTGTCGCGTGAGAGGTTACACGTGCTTCGGGCCCGAGGGCGCGCAGCTTGTGCTGCTCGCTGCCTTGAACGGCGACGAGACTACTCTGCACGTCGAGCTCGATGGCGCCAGCGCGGCGCAGAGTATCGTATGTGATCCCTCCACCTTCCGACCCGCCTCCGCGCCTCCAACTTCCTCCTCACGGCATTCCTCGTAACGGCTCTGTCGGACCCTTGCTCCTCCCCGGGCTGCACACTGTCACTCCTCCACCCGCCACGCCCCGGTGGGCGCAGCATCCTCGACATCGTCTGGGGGTCTCATGTCTTGCTCTGGACACGTCGACGCAGCTCGTCGGTCGCGCGGCTCCCGAAGGGATCCTGTACACCGGCGGTCGCGATGGACTCGTTATCTCCTGGGACCTGGGCATCCCCATGAAGCGTCGCGCGCAGCGATATGGCGTTGCCGGGCAGAGTCTGCGGCGGTGGGAGGTCATGACGAACTGGGCGGACGACATCATCGAGGAGGAGGCGGAGGAGGGCGACGAGTATCGCAGCGACGGCGACGTCTTGGGCGAGGTCACAGGCAAGACACGGCGCCGGATACCCCAAGACAGCGCGATACCCTACGAGGAACAGTGGGAGACCGACATGGACGCGTATCATGCTCTCAAGGTATGTCTTATTCGTGTATATCTTCATATCTTTCTATGCGATTCTGCGCTATCAGTCCGTGCTTCGCTGAGGAACTGCGAGGTTTGTCCGGCAGATAGTACTACGGACGGTCTGCCGGATACTGAGCCGAATGCTTCAAGAATATGGTCGAGTGACCACTTGAACGCGCAGATGATGTGCAGCTGTACGAAGTATCCCCTGCCTGCCGGGACAGCGAGCCCTGAGGCTGAAGGTCTTCGACCCATCCGGACGCACAGATGATCCTGCGCTGAAGGCGTTTGGGACGGCTCGACGTCGTATGCTTTGCACCCCGCACGTACTCGTTTGGGACGGCTCGACGTCGTATGCTTTGCACCCCGCACGTACTGAGAGGTGCGGTGCGACTGTTGTTCTATGACCAGTATCCTCGGCCAGGTGTGCCGTACTGGCAGGTCGTCATGATCACGCGGGCAATTCGACGGACAGTCTGCCGGACAAAGGACAGTGAGCCGGACGCTCCAACGAAGCGACCGGTCAATTACTACAACGCGCAGACAGTAAGATGAACGAGCCGCTGTCAGGCAGACCGTTTGCTCAACCGGACTGGCCTCGAGCCCAGTCTCCTGCCATTCCTTGTAACGCGCGCGCGCATTCCGCCCTCTTGCGCCCCTCGTCGCGCGCCATCCCATTGCATTTGCTTGTTGCATTTGCTAGCCTACGATTCCAGCGGGCGTTCGGGCGGACTGTCCACGAGACAGAGTTCCTGGTTGATCGGTGGTCGATCGGGTGTTCTCGCCACGCTAAGAGTGTTCGCTGGCACTCGACACTTGCCACGGTGCAGTTGAACTCGAAAGCTGACTGAAGACTGGGGTCAGTGGCCGGGGCAACCCTGCGCTCAAAGCGTTCGAGCAACTGACATCGGCGAGGGCTTGTGCAGAGCACGCACTACTGGGATCGTTCCGGAAGCACCCCTCCGTCGTGGACTCATCGTGACGAGCAACGTGTCAACGCATATTGCGTGGTGTACACGTTCGTTGATGTGTATGAGGTCGCGTTCACCTTCGTCGATGCTTCGCGAGACGGTGCACACGTCTCGTCCTCTGAGCTCTCACGGAAAGTCTTGTTCGGCGACTCGCTCGTCCCGTGCACCGTGCGAGTCATAGGGCCGTAATATTGGCAGTATTGTGACCCGTCCATATGCCTCTCCCCGTTGGCCGCCGCAGCTGTAGCCCGAGGCGCACCCTGGCAGTCCCACCAACCCACTGGACGATCATATGAACTGGAACCGTTGACCAAGTGTACTGTATGGGTTGGTGTTATCGGCAGGGTCCGTCCGCTCGTCACTCGCGCGTGGCGAGCTTCGCGAGAAACACGTTGTTCACACCCTTTTGTACGATGCCCCATTTCACCAGGAACTCGCGCCAGATAAGCGCTTTTGCTGGCGGCGAAAGCTCACTGATGTGCAGCGCGATATGAAAGCGGGAGAGGAATGCTTCGTGGCCCAGTACGCGGAGGGCCGGACAGATGAGAATGTGATGTGCGGACAGGCAGTAGCAAGCGACATGCTGTCCATGACCGCGCAGCAGGTGGCAGATACTGGCGGAGGTTCCCCGCTGACTTTCTGGCACGTCGGAACGAGATGCAGCCCTCTGCGATCCGGTTTGTGGCTGGCGCACATACGAGCACGCTACGCCCTTTTTTTTGCTGTTTTGCACTTCGTCATTCTAGTCCAGTTCCGACCGTCCCGTCTCTGCGTGAACCTGACCACGTCTCTTCGCCAGTCGCATCCACCAACGACGCACTTCCGTCAAGCCGTCCAGATGCACCCGGACTGGATCAACGATATATTACTGTGTAATTATAATCAAACCCGTGCGTCCTCTATTTTTCGCCGCTAAGCCTGACTAACAGCATACTCTAGTCGTATCAGCTTCGTCCGACGGTACGATCCGGGCTTGGTCGCCCCACGCCCACGGACAGTCTACTCCCCTTCACGAGCCTACCATCATAGGCACCCACACCGACTACGTTCGCTGCCTAACATACTGGTGAGTCCAATCCCACCTCTCTCCCCAGTCGTCTCACGTTGTGTAGCCGTGAACAGCAGTGGTTCGCGTCCGGCTCGTTCGACCGCACGATCAAGCTCTGGGACTTGGCGTCCGCTACTGCCAAGACCGAGCCGCTGATCACTCTACACCCGCCAGAGGCCGCAGGCCCAAAAGCGTCCATCTACGCCCTAGCCACCGACCCGTACGGCTCCGTCATCGCGTCCGGCTCTCCAGAGCGCGTTATCAGGATGTGGGATCCGAGATCGGGCAAGCGCATCGCGAAGCTCGTCGGCCACACGGACAATATTCGTGCCATCCTCATTTCCGAGGACGCCAAATACGTGAGTGCTCTCCAGCGTCGAGTGGACGTGTCTGACTCCCACCCAGTTGCTCACAGGATCAGCAGATGGTGCGTACCCGTCCAAGCGAGAAAGATGCGAGCTGACGCGTTTGCAGCATCCATCAAGCTCTGGTCTCTGTCCTCTCAGCGCTGCCTGCACACGTTCACGCACCACACCGAGTCTGTCTGGTCCCTGTTCTCGTCACATCCCGCGCTCGAGGTCTTCTACTCTGGCGACCGCTCTGGCTTGGTGTGCAAGGTCGACGTCGAGGGCTGCGCAGACGTCTCCGAGGGCGAGTGTATCGTGCTCTGCCAGGACTCCGGGTCGGACCGGCCAGGCACGTCTGGTTCAGAAGGGATTAACAAGATCGTCGCGATGGACGACAACCTCCTCTGGACGGCTTCTGGAAGCTCTAGCATCAAGCGCTGGCAGGTGCCACCACGGCGAGCTGTACGTGCCGCCGCGCTCAGCGCAGAGGGCACGTTCGAGAGCTCAGTCTCATCTCCACCCCCAGTCGAGTCTGCTCGGGAGTACTACATGCAGCGGAAGCGCGACTCACTTGATCTCTCTGGCTCCCGCGCAAAGTCGCCTATGCGGTCGACATCTATCACTCGGGAAGGGAGCACCGGCCCTCTGGCATCCAAGGCTCATCGCGTGTCTCTCACGCCGTCCGCGATCTCTGCGACTGCGAGCGCCATCGCTGACCTCGAGATCGATCCTGACCTCGAAGGAGAGCAGACCTGGTACGGTATCCCTTTCGAGAGTCTCGTCCGCCTGACATCACCAAACGACGCTGGATTCGGCGGGATGCTCGCCCCGTCACTACGCGGGCACGACCCAGAAATCGCGACACTGTACTCGGCGGCGTCGGTGCTCAGCGTTCCGAGGATGGTGCGCTCGCCCGTGCAGAATATCTTTGCCCAGTCTGGCGGCCCTCGCTCGCAGAGCCCCATGCGCAGCGATACGATCCACTCGCGCACGCGCCCTGAGGAGAACATGACTATCCAGGCGACACCCCGGTCGAGGGCGGCGTATGATGTTCGGGAGGTCGCTGCCGACGCGATTCCGCTGCGGCTGGACCCAGATGAGGTCATCCATGGGGACCATGGACTCGTCCGGTGCGTGATGCTGAACGATCGCGTGCATGCGCTCACCGTCGATACTGCGGGAGAGGTCGCTGTGTGGGACGTCGTGCGCGGAGCGTGCCTAGGTTGGTTCACTAGCGAGGAGGTCGCCGCTGCGAGCTTTTGCGGTAGCGATCAGAGCGTGAGTGTGGCGGGCGGAAGTGCTGATGGGAGGAGCGTGACGGAAAGGCATAGAAGTCCGAGGGAAGCGCTTGAGACCGTCCGCGAGCGGATCGAGGGAGAGGCGGTCGTGTCGTCGTGGTCGTCGCTCGATACCAAGACTGGTGTTTTGACTGTTCATCTGAACGAGAAGTGCTTCGAGGCGGAGATCTACGCGGACGAGGCTGGGTACGGTCCGGAGAGGCAGTTCAGCGAGGAAGCACGACGTGAGTGGCCCGTTGCATGCTGCTTCGCTTGTTGCTGATTTCGTATCTTAGTCAACATCGGGAAGTGGGTCCTCCGCAACCTCTTCTATGGCTTCATTCGCGAAGAACAGCGCCAAGCCGCTCGTCGCGCCCGCGACCGCGACCATAACGGACACGACTCGTCCTCGCAACACCGTCTCCAGCGCGGTGGCGCGCCAACACACATCGACATTAACGCTTCCAGCTCGACTCCGAATGCTCGAAGCCGCTCCTCGTCAGACGTCTCTGCGCGAAGTGCGACCTCCCAAGGGCCCCGCAGCGCAACTATCATCTTATCTCCTAACATGCTCCCTGCTGTGTCCCCTTCCATCTCTTCTCATCCGCGCTCGTCGCCGCTCATGACTCCCATGATCCCCTTACACGGCGGCCTCCGCGACTCTGCCTTGTCTCCCATCCCTCAATCACCGAGCACGGCCGAGGTGTGCGGTTCATTCGGCGAGGGGCGTGTGCGGGACAGGTCTGTAGTAGGTAGAACAAATATATTTTGTTGGAGACACCTACAGCGCGAACATGGTGGAGCGGCGTCGCTTGCGGCTCGGTGTGTTTGGCGGGAAAAGATCTTCCAGATCGATCAGCTGCCTCTGGTGAAGTTCTGAGGAGGATACCTCCCGGGGAGCTTCGAGGATAGCTCCCGGGGAGCACCTCTGTGGAGGATACCCTGGGCGCACTTCTGCGGAGGACACCCTGGGCGCACTTCTGCGGAGGATAGCTCCCGGAGAGCGACTTCGAGGAGACGTGGTGGGAGGACTCGAGGGCACAGGATCGAGGGCACAAGAGAACTCGGGGCCCGGAGGACTCGAAGGACTTGCGGAGGGTTCGAGAGGCGAGATGTATTCACTGCAGTACATGTATGTAGTACACACAAGTCGACCACGGTCAAGGCTGGACAGGAATTTACTCGATATATTTCGATGGTAACACGATGCGCAGAGATAAAAAGAGCCACTCCGGCGGAGAGAAGCTGCGAAAGCGTCAGAACACGCGCGCGCACCAGCGTGAGGTTACCCGGGAACCTTCCGAGCCTCGGGTGCTTGTATCCGCTCTTGCCGAGCATGCGGTGCTCGACTCTCGCGCACTCACCCTCTCGCCTCTCGTTCACGGCTGTGCGTCAGCTTTTGTATCTACTCGTCTGACAGTCCCGAGATCTCGACTCTCGCTAGCACCCGGCTTTGAAGACTTCATGCGACGGACTCTGGGTGCGGCTTGTGGAGAGGGCGGAGGTGGCGGAATACGGGAGGGAATGCGATCAGAGCTGGCACTAGGACAACAAGGTAAGTTTGTCACATACCGTCTCCTACCCGCTTGCATGCAGTCAAGCGAGATCTGCAACCTGCCTTGAAGACTTCACGCGACCAACTCGGGGAGACGGGCGCAGCTTGTGCACGACGTGCGATGGATGTCAGAAGTGGATTAGGGCACGGAGGTAAGCACATCTTGACAAGTTACCATCCTCATCCCGGTGTCGCGCAGCCGGCTCGCTCCTGGCTCCGCGTTTCGTCTGCAAACAGACTCATTCAGTAAGCTCGTTTGGAGTGCGGACGGTCACTTATCTTCAGCGTTGCGTGACTGACTCTTGCCCCGGCGCGGACGACGCGTGGCAGTAAGTCTGACGACTTACCCCGCTAGCTCCGACTACGCTCGCGGCCGCTCTCACCCGACACCTTGTCCCGGAAAGGTGCGTCCTGAGTCTTCAAATTTCCTGCGACCAGCGGCTCAGCAATGACTCAAACCACATCCAGAACGAGCACGTACCTTGCCAGTGTCGTGTACGGCCGCGTGAAGGTGAGTATGGCTTCTGCGCTGGCATTCCGGGCAGACTTGACGTTGCCGGAGTGATGTGTACATTTGACTCTCGGAGAAACTCTCGTTAGCTGTTTCTGAGCGCGACCAGCTGCTCACGGCCCTGGAGGATTGGACTACGCGTTCATCTCGGCTGGAGGAGCTCTCGGTAGCATTGGATGATGTCCGGGACGCCGAAGAGGAGATTGAAGAGTTTCCCCCGTCGCACCCACTTGAACACAGGGCGCACGCGGTAGGTCCAGCCTCAGGCTGGAAGGTACGTCTGGAGACCTCTTCCGTTAGATGTCCGTCCTCCCGCCGAGCATGACATATACGTCGTACTGACACTCACCTCAGATTCGCGAGATATCATTGATGAAGGCGTCGCGTCGACAATGATGTCCGAGGCAGAGATCGAGCACGAGATGGCCAAGGACGGCGGACTCGCGTTGCCGTCTCCTGCGGCGACACCTTCGCCAGCGGTTGCATCCCCAGTCCTCGCCCTGCATCTGGCGCAGTCCCCAAGACTGAGGCGTCCCTCGTCCCGTCCCCGGTGCGTTCACGCTCTCCATCCTCCATTGGCTACCGCTCCTGGTCCGGAGAGGAACTCCCTGGCGTCCGCATCGAAGACATCCGCGTCGTCGTCCTCGACGAACCTCAAGGACAAGGATCTGCACGAGTAAGCGTTGGGTTGACGTGAGCGTTATGAATGGGATGCGGGAGGAAATGCGAGTGCGAAGACGCAGAAGGCGGCTGAGGCAGGGGTGGCGGAGGGAAGCTTTGGTCGCAGGAGCGGTGCTCGGCCCAGGAGACGTCGACGGCCGCCGCTGTGTCCTGGCCGGTGCGACAGTCGCGTTGGATGCAGAAGCTGAGACTCGACCGGAGTGCGACCATGTGAGGAGAGTAGACTGCTGTTCGTGCATCTCAGAAGGGTTTGAGGCCGTAGGTGGTGGAGCGACGACTGCGACTGCGCAGGCGAGTTGAACACGTGGCCTAGAATCGTCGCCTCGACTGATCGCCTGTACTGGCCCTCGTGAACATGGAATGAGACTCGGAAGTCCGCGGGCGAGCAGGAATGTCGTCAGCAGGGTTCTGTGGGCTGACGGCAATGAGCTGAGCGCACCGGGTGTCGTGGGTGAAGATGGGTTAGGCTCCCCATCTTCCTCTTCACCATCCGCGACAGCGCCGTCCTCGTCCCTCGCAGTACCAACAGATCGCACATGGCTTCGCCGCTGCGATCCGGGAGCAGGCACGATGCAAAGAAGTCGACCTCGAGCGAGTACGACGTGGAGCAGAGGCCGCTCGGACAAGATGTCCGGTAGGTAGGCCCACAGAAACTGGTTGCCTCGTTCGTGAGGCACCTTGACCGTTCTGCGAGCAGGTGAGTACATACCACGGAGATGACATGCTGGTACCACTCACCGGACTAGGAACGAGACGTAGAGGAGGTGGGCATTGGGAAACATAGGTCACGGATCGCACGGGAGTTGCGTGACCAACAGCAGCCATCGCGCGTCCTCGAGTAGGGCCGGTTGCAGGAGAAGTGCGGGACAAGCCGGCTGTCTGTCGTGCTGGCATGTGCGACTGTGCGAGATGTGTCGCTGAGCCGCTCCTCAGGGACCCGGTTGCAGAGATGAGATGGATTATGGGAGGTGCTGTGGACGCGAACACAATGCCGTCCGCGTGAAGCTGAGAGGATGTGTTGTGCGGATGTGGCTGGGAGCGACGGCGGAAGGAGGGTGAGAGCGAGAGCGTGTTTGGATGGGACACGGGGGAGAGAAGGGGAACCGCTCATGCTGCGAACCGCGATGGCGCTGCACGCTCGGCTGTCAAGCGCAAAGCGAAGGGTTCGGTGACGGTAAGCAGATCCAGTCTCGGCCCCGGATGGAGCCCGAAGTGTCATCATTCTTTTCTTATGCTCATCCCGCTGTCCGTCAGTGCTGTACTTGCATGTACAGTGGTCAGGGCTGCCTGTGTTGCCACGATACTTAGGAGATAGCATGCAGTACCGTACAGCGTAGTTAGGGCTCTGAGTGTCCGAACTCTTGGGGAGTCAATGTGCACTGGCATGCAAGTGAAGGGCAAGGGAACTAAAGTT
>NW_027137988.1:0-11158 GCF_003813185.1 Lentinus tigrinus ALCF2SS1-7
ACATATACTCAAGTTGCAGACGATGGAGCGACGAGGGGTGAAGTACTCACGGATAACGCCGCGCTTGAGGAATCAGAATGTACATGGGTCGTTCACGTCAACCCTCCCTCCACACTAGGTGTCCAGGGAACACGGGGTATTGCTATGGTCGTCCGTGCGAGAATCGATAAGCCTCTCGCCTCCGAGCTCTGAGGTTTGCGATTAGATCGAAGAATCAGCAGATGGTAAAGGCCTGCGAGTGTAGGTTAGTCGAGAGGACAGGACAACGGTGGCATCTGAGACAAACCTCGTAGACGTCTTGTCCCCTACAGCATCGATCGAGAACGCCGCTTCGAGCGAAGATGATGATGCGGAAGAAGCGATGGCTAGAGTTGAACCATGAACATTATCCGTATCACTTGTCTGCCCATGCATGAGTACGGTGTACCAACTCGAGCTCGCAGCCATGGAAACGTACTGTTGCAAGTGTGGCTTCCTATTGTGAGGTTCATAAATATAGATGCAGGGGGGACCACACTCGTCGACCAGGAGTACTAGTGCCGCAATCGATTCGTTGCATCGTTTGAGGGCGACGTCGTGCTGCGTGAACGCGCTTCATTGCGTCAATGAGCATATAGCTCATGGAGACCACATTGAAGAATGAGTTGTGGGACAGCGACATACCCGCAGCCCTTAGCCCGCCATTCAAGTCTTTCAGCTTCGTTCTTCTTCCACAAGACGCGTACGCGGTTTCATACCGGCAGGGATATCGCCAGCGCCGCAAAGAGGATCCTGGAGGAAAATGACGCAAACATCGGAAATTTGGACGTCGATATGTGTGATGCTTCGCATGGGTCAGAACATGCAGCAAACCCACTGTCGGTTTGCAATTGCGAGCGCGCAGGGATGGCGCAAGCGGAGTAGAAGGACAGCGTCGTGGATGTCAGACGCCGGCCTTGGTCGGGACGGGCGGGCACATGGCAGCCACGCGGCCCCACATCTTCCCAACGATCTCGTACTGCGCGACGTGCGCAATTTCAACGCGAATACCTCTCTTCAGTGAGCACAGCTGCCTGCTTGCATCCTGCCATGCGTGTGTCTAACGCGAATGGGCATCGAAGCAACCCGTCCTTCCAGTCTTGGAGCCGCTCTACTCGCTCGAAGCGGACCTCCTTCAAGACGCGCCGTGGGCACTATATGGGGCCGATGAATCGGTGCAGAAGCGAACAGACCTTCCTTCAGTGTTGTACTTCACCGTCACCTACAGCAGCCCTATCACGCACGTTCACGAAGGAGGTAACCTTGGCTTTGGTCGTCAACGTTGATCGTGTGTTTATGGAGGAGGTATGTTCTGGTCGTGACAGCCGTATATCGTCTCTCCCAGCCTCAGGCTCATGAAGGACAATATCATCCCTGCATCGCGTACGCTCCTCGATACGCGACCTGCGGTCATGTCGCGCCGCTGCACAAGTCAAGACCCTGTTGGCGCTCATTCGTGGAGTGACGGACAGCATGTAGCAAGAGGACGAACATATGCTTCGCGGGACGGGTGGAGGACACATCAGTCCTCCTCAACATCCTTCATGGCGCCTTACTACTGCGCCTCCATGTGCATATGAGATGAACGTAGCGATAATATTAGAAGAACATAGCGATACCCTGGTCATAGCATGCGCTCAGCGAACAGGTCCATCTTGCCTGCAGAGCCACGGGCGCAATTGATCGGATGGGCCAATACGTTTATCTTTTCCGCCTGCATCCGTCCCGCGTCGAGTGCAGCCCTGAGGCAAAAGCACCCGCTTGGCGCCACCTATGTCGGTCGCAACGAAGACCTCTGTTTTCGACCGGGACCAGAGTATCGAACATCGACGTTCCTGAGAAGGGCATGCAGCGTCCGCTAGGCGATAGCGCACTCCAGACGCTGCAGTGAACGTCCGATGGGGACGTTGAAAGAGCCTATGAGCTATCTGGACATCAGGGGACAGGTGCGTATACCTACGTTGATCCTGACGTTCACCGTGGCGTCTTGACAGGACCTCGGGCGTCCTTCCACCTGCACTAGAGGACCGACCTCCGGGAAGCGATTGGACGATGTCTGCATGGGGCGGTTGCCCATGTTCATCAAAGACGGCCGTCCAGATGATGACCAAGACGCGGAATAAGTATACAATGAGAAGAGTCTCGAGGTTGGATGAGGATCACGGCCAAATTGTAGCGACGCTGCACTCCGTCCGAGTACGTGGCATTTAGGCAAGCTGGTACGCTGGTAGTCGTTCTTCACTGACTGTCCTTTCTATCACTCCAGCCCAGACGTAGTCGTGTCCACCAAATTTCATGCACGAACACAAGCGCTCGGGTCTCCTCTTCACCTCACTCTTGTACGATCTCACAAGCCCATCGCTTGACTCGTATTCCTTTGCCATGTTCGTCAGCACTGTCAGCCTTGTCAGACTTCCTGGACGAACGTCTCGCACCTGTGGTCACTAGACCAGTCCCGGGGGGTGTATAATGGACAACCTCGGATTAGGAAGCCCCTCGCGCCACTTCGGTTACTGCGTCACCGTCAAGATAGTGTCGCGCCCACCGTCAAGGGTCCCGCTCATAGGCGTGATGCGGAAATGGCCGCCCAAGAGGGACTCCGACGAGCTGCTGGCCGACGTACACAGGTCTGTACATGCCCACCCGGAGATTGCGAACATGCATATGCATATGGTGCTAGAGATCTTGAACAACGTCCTGGAGGAGTGGAGCAGGGGCAGTCTATTCTTGGGCCCGGGCTCACCGCGACGGCGCCGAGGCTGTACAATGCGCGTTGTCCAGGTGGATCCCGTTCCATCCATCCGCAAATACAGTCATGTCTTTCTTTCGCGTAGGACAAACCTGAGACTCAGATGCGCATGTTGCTCCGAGTCCGCAAACCAGGTCAGCGGTTGGCGTATACGGTGGCTGTTCCATCTCATTCACTCGAATGAGTCCATAATCGCTCTGTTCTGCCACCCAGAGACCCAAGAAGTCACTCGGAGTTCTCGCAAGCCATAACGAACGTCAACACCCTTCAACCCGCAAATTCTGGGAAGACGTGCTGAAGCGCACTGACGAACTCGTCGACACCGAGTCCCTCACGCTATGCGTATCTGGGAGCCGGGTTGAGCGATTTTGCTGCAGAGTACGTACTCTTGAGATCCCCACGTTTAAGCGGGCTGACCGCTTTACGACCGTTGTTCTAGAGTTATAGCACACTTGTTCTATTGTTCAAGATCGGCTTTACACCTGGGGATTCCCTGAGGCCGTAGTCTGCACTCGCTCAGCCCAACACCGGTGAGTAGGTTTGTACTTGTCCACCATAGAACTGCCGATTGCGTGCCTTAGCTATCGTCTACATCCAAAACGACTCTCGCGACTTCATCAACAGCCACGACCAGCGCATCACTGGCGACAAGCAGGTTGATGGGCACAGTCAATATATCAGTATTCTCGAGCACATCGTCTTGGAGATCGCGTGCTAGCATCAAAGCTGATTTAGTTTGCCTAGGCCTCTCTATCTTCATTATGCAGTGCTTCAATGTATGTCTCGTCCTCAATCCGTTTAGCTCGCCTCACATATTCTCCCGTTCGGCAAGGCCATCGTCGGCGACTACTAAATTCGCGGGCGGCTCCTGCTCTCATATCAATCGCCGTTCTCGCTGCCATACAGGGCTGGCCCATCAATATCCTCCTGTGACGGCAACGGACCATTTCTACCTTGCATGGCGCGACAAAACGAGTGATAACTTTGACTAGACACTAGATAACATGTACCTCACTCCTCCCCTCTTGCCAATGAATTTACGTACGCCTGCTACCGCCGGAAGAGGTACGACGTAGAATGTTCGAGCCCCCTGATGGTCAGGTTCACGGCAGCGGAATCTGATTGCACCACTACCTTCGGTCCTGACGTACTTAGCTACTTGTTGACAGCACCGCACGTCGTGGCCGTTGGGCTTCAGCCGCCATGGAGCGTCTGTTATTCGATGAACCTCTCCGTCAGATCCCAGGAATATGGATGTATGCTGCATGATTTCCTGTTTAAGGCCACGATAGATCGCTGTCCACAGTGTCTCTTGCCCGAGGAAATAGTAGTCCACGACACTCGTCACGAACTGACCCATGACCAGTATCGGATCGACAACAGGTGCGCCGAATGCCAGAACTACTGAGAATCTGGTGCTTGCATATGCGTGAACATGGTGAACAAGAAGGCGGAGGGAAGAAAAGAGAGGGACGCATCGCAGAACTAACCTCATTGCACGCATCTCCTCGAGGGAATGTTCAACAAAACCTCCACAACATAGGACTACCAGCATTGATCTCCTGAACTGAGTCACAGGCATCATATCCGTGCCGAGTATATGGTCCACGATCTAGAAGAACCCTCAACATCAACACCACGATGGAGAGGTAACATACTCACCGTGTCCACGCTCGTGGTTTTCTTGGGGCCATACATGAGCCCACCATCTTCTGGGTTAGCATGCGTATTGATGACAATAATGATATCGCACTTGTTCTTTCTGCGATTCTGTCAGTATTCCTCCGTGAGGCATTCCGTTAGGAAACTCACCGCGACTGGAACCTCTCTAAAGAAACCCTATCCAATCTCATCTGCTTGACAAACGACCGATCCGAGAGATCTCGAAAGCCGCGATCCAATACCAAGAGGCCGGACTCCTTGTGGTGGTCGTGAGTTGAGGTTGAAGGATGAATGATCGGAAAACAACAACAAACTCACCCGCCCAATGAAGCGGCTCTGTAGCATGTTTGTTAGTATGGAACTTGAGGCTGCGTGAACATTTAGTGATTGGAGGTCACGATCGTCCAGGTGTATCTGGTATAGCGCCAGGGGTGTAACACTCATTCCTGCAGCACTGACACCCGCTGTGCGAGCGGGTACGGGGTACTACGGAACATACCGAACATCATCCTCTGAAATTGAACCCAGACAAATCATATCGTGACGTACCGGGATAGAAATGTTCTGTTCCACGTAGCATGACGGGCACATCCAATTGCTGCAGGAGGGAAAGCAACCCGGTATCCCGCCGAATGTTATGCAGCCTGCAGTTAGATTGCAGTGATAGCAAATGAGGACACGGCCACCCTGTCTACAGAACCAACATTGCTGGGACATAAGTTAGATGCGGAGGAAGTCGGATGCCAGTGGAGAAACGCGAGAACGTACCGTAGCCAGCTCGGTTCCCTGAGCTAGGGTCTCGGGGACAAGGTCTGAGTTGTCTGGTCCTGAGCAGTCATGACGATCAGTAAATGGGGTTGCATATTAGGTATGGATATGGACATGGGTCCGGCGGTATGGAGGAGACCAAGCGCACCGGCCCAGACCGTTGAATTTGGGAATATGCACGGAGGAGACCATGCACTTCCAGGAGCAACTAGTGGAGAGGGATCAACGTCATCAGCTCACCATCCTTCATGGCACTCCCCCGACTGGAGTGTGGGATGCCACAGACACTGCTTTGCCGGTTGCGAGCGCTTCTTCGCAATTCTACCTCCGGGTCTGGGCCAACAATCCGAAGACGAATTGAACCATGCGCATGAGGCGGAGTATCACCGCCATCCGTCGTTGAGCCTGGGGAACTCATCGGTGCAGAGACACGCTTCAAGGAGGAACAGGAGGAAGGAACTTTGCACAGTTCGCCGCCCTATTTATGCTCCAAATGACGGTCATCTTGGAAAGGGGTAATACTTGACTGTGGAAGAGATCCGGAAGAGACCATCAATTGTTTTTTGGGCTTGGGTAATCAGCGGGATAAGTACCGTCTCCTTTCGGAGTATGATTATTTTGTAGTTGGCGCTCTGGGCCTGAATGATAGCTAGATAACAAGTATAGTCCCAGATATGTACGGTCTCCTTTCGGAGTTATAACTCATTTGTAGTCAGCGCTCCGGACATGTACATGTACAATTCTGTACATGGTCCATCAGAGGGGACATACTGGGTCGCAAAACCGAGATCTATATGTATTCACGTCTGCCAGTGTCAAGACGCGCAATCAGGCTTGGAACCTCTTACGGCTGATTTCAAAATTGTTCCAGGTCCGGTGCGGGAGAAGCTGCTTATCAGGTCATTCTCCGTTAACGTTGTAATAACTCATTTGGAGCAGGCGCTCCGGACCCTCCGGACAGCTATCACAAAGACATTGTCCTCGGGCTTTGTGCATGCCCTATGAAAACACGCCTGCGCTGAAGCAGCGGCGGCTCTCATCTTCATCATCTACCTCATCATCCATGACGTCTCCCTTCAGCACTGCCGACACGAGCGGGTCAGAGGTCCCCCCGAGGGATGGCGGCAGTTTCAAGAATGGGTAGGTGTCCTGGAACCTGTAATCCCCGGGACATATAGAACTAAGACTATACAGATCTCCTATCCCTCTCAAGTGGCCGACGCCGGGCAGAGACCTCTACTCGTCGCCAATGCCGGCTGCCGAGCAACCTCGCCCCCGCACTTTGTCCGAAGGTGCAGTGTCCGTCACGGAAAGCGAATACAGGTTCTTCGCCGGCAACACCCCGGTGGCTCAAAGCAGCGTGGAGCCCGCGATGGCCCAAAGCAGCCCAGTGGAGCCCGCGATGGCTCAAGGCAGTCCACTGGAGCCCGCGATGGCTCAAGGCAGTCAGGCGAACGTGGTTCGAGGCAACGCACAGGGGCCGGTGGTGACCGGCAATGCTTCTGCTGTGTCCTCCGGTGAGCAGTGTTCTGTGACCATACGCGATGCAAAGAGCTCATCTCTCGCGCATGTGCAGTCGTTACGAAGGCGGAAATCGCGAACATCTTTGCGGAGAGTGACAGGCGCACTTGGCAAAGTGAGAGGACAGTGGGCGAAATAAGGGAAGACATGAAGGACCTTTCCTCCAAGATGCAAGCAGGGCACACGCGTATTGCTGACGTTCGCAAGGAGATTCGAGACAAGGTATGCATGCCACATATTTGCAAGCTACTGAGGCTGACAACAGTACTAGTGGCGGTCGCGTCGTAGCCTGGATGACTAACGGGTGCGGTGAGGCTCCTTCCGATGAGATCTGCCATCATTGCAATTCGCTTATCCACACCTTGCAGGCGTAGCATACGCCAATCGCGCGTTGTGCGCCCAACACCGCCGCTCATGACAGCGGTGAGCGCACCAGTTAGAGCTTAGTGGTGGCTTCAGTGAACGGAACTTTGTACATATATCATGAAGATGTCGATGTTTTGGCTCGGGGCTCGTGGATAGGAGTACTATTATATGATCATTCGTTGGCCAAGGACATGTACATACATGCACAGTATCCGCCTGCACTCCATCAGCAACAGCGTCCAGCTGAGCGGCGCGCCGGCGCTTGTCGCTCGACGCGTTTTTTTCTCGTCCTCCATCACGGTCTCGCCGCTCGCGGACACATCTCGCTCGCGTAGACCGGCACCTGCTTTTGACCCACCCGCCTCTCCCTTCTCGCTCGCGCGTCCTCCCGGACGATCAACAGGCACTGCGCAACCACAGGATAACCGCGGCGCGAGCGAGGCCGCCCACTCAGCGGCTCGACCTCCGCCGTGTCCGCGTCCGGCTCTGCCGGTCCCAGCCCAACCTACTCGTCCTGTGTGAGCGCAACTCCGCCCTCGTCCCAGCACCGTAGCGCACCGACGAAGCTGGAGGGTCAGTCGGACATGAGGCTGTATGGTCGCGTATGATCGCACCAAGTCGGTTAGCGCCACTGCACCTGCAGCACCTTCCGCCCGTCCTCCATCATCACGAAACCGGGGGTCACACCTGTACGCGCTGATAGACCTGCACGTCGCGTGCGTGAGATCGAAGGTGCGAGGGTCGTCCAAGCGTCCACAAGGGGAAGGATGAGGAGGAAAGCGAAGTGAGGGAAGGAGAAAAGCAGAGAGAGAGAGGGAGAGACAGGAGAGGGACACCGGCTGGTGTCGAGCTGCAGAAGGGAAGAGATGGTCCTGTTGGACGTCGAGCTTGTTGTAGGTAGTCGCTATAATAAAATAGTCAGTGTCGTCGGCTTCTGAATACGCTAACTTCGTGAGTCTAAGTTGAATAATGAGCAGTAAGGGGCGGGCTAGCACGAGGGGGACGGAAAACTTGTCTATTGCTATGTTAGAGCAGGGTTTTTATACACGAGGGAGCGGGGAGTATTGGGAGCCGGAAGATTAGTTGTCTAAGTACGGTCGGAAGCCGACGGCGTTGAGTAGAGGGTCGGAGGAAAGGCGGAGATGAGGAGAAAACACGAGAGGGGAGGAGAGCATCAAGATCCAGGTAAGCGAGGCGCGTGCACGTGACCGTGTTGCGCTCGCTTTCCCCATATGAAAGTCTATCATAACGAAGGGGGAAACAATGAATAGTGTATTGTAGGTGTGTGTGGTGAACAAGATGGATGAGCGGAGGTGTTTTGTGGTATGATACGAGCGGGAGAAGCAATGAAAATCACGACAGCGCGGAGCACTGTCATACTTGGCAGGTCACATCAGTAATTCCCCATTTATCTGAACATCTGGCGCGCGGGCGCTAAGCACCCTTGACCTCAACCGCGCATGTCTTTGCCCCGTAGCATGCTCTCATCGCTACCTCTGGTCTTGAAACTCTAGACAACATGTCGATCAACTATACTGAGCTCCCTGTCAACGGCGTTCTCTGAGAATACACAAAGAACCGGTTGTATTGAGACTTGAGTCAACAATGGCCAACAGTCTCGAGGCCATACATGCACATCATGGAGATTTGTGAGACAGCGGGAGGGTGTATGGAGGGGGAGGAACGTCTCCCGACACATTTGGTTGTGGTATGTGACATAATAATGACATTCAGATGTTCTCTGAACGGCCCAACGTCGGTCCGTCTGATTGTCTGAAAACGCGTCTGAATGCATCTGAAACGTCTGATACAGACGTTTCAGACGCGTTCAGACGCGTTCAGAGAAATCTGAAATTACTGATGCAGATGTAACGCGGCCATTGGGATCCTGAACGGGATGTGGCATCGGGATTTGGCTGTGCATGCAGCTCGTGCGGACGTGGGTAGGGCGTTGGAGGATGTGTAGGGGCGATGTCGAGTCACGGTTGGAGGTTGAGTATGGAAGGTCTCGGGTCGAGGGCTGCAGGATGCGAGGTTGCGGTATGGTGCTGCATCATGCCATGCAGAATATCTCGCTCGTCGAGAAGCGTGTTTACCCGCGTACCCGCACACGGTGCACATCACCTCCTCCCTACTGAGATCTAGACCGTCCACGGTCTAAATACTCGAGGGGGCCGATGACTTGCAAGTGCGACAGGGTGCGACTGGAGGGGTGTTGCGAAATATGAGGTATGCAGATTCTGGCAGTGACGAAGAGGCAACGAGGCCAATGAGAGCCTGTGCGAGATGGAAGATGTCTCGGATGACGTGACAAATGAGCTGGGATGGATGAAGAGAGAATGAAGAATTGAGTTATGATCGTGGGTCGGCGAAGGATGGCAGACCAGGCAGGGGAATGGGATGGGTGCGGAAAGCTCATGAAGCAAACACGGTGGCTGTTGTGCGGATGAACAGCTGGCTTGAGCGAAAAAAACGTGCAGATGTGCGACAGATTTGGACAGAAGCTGATGCAGGTTGAGCGTACTTGTGAACATTCTCGGGGGATGCAGGATGCGAGGTAGAGGAGGTCGGTGGCGGCGAATAGGAAGGTGAAAGGAATGGGGAAGGTTGGTGGAAGAGAGTCTGGGAGAGCTGCGCCTGTCGTGCGTCGTGTTCTAGCACTGCTTGACGGTGTGGTTTGTGCTGAGGGAGGCGACAAGGTCGTCGACAGACATAGACATGATGAGGGGGGAGGCAACAGTGGTTGGGATGGTGGTGTTGCCAGTTTTGAGTGGTCCGGTGTCTGCAGATGACGAGAGAGAGCCTTAAAAGGCTTCTTCAGGCTTCGCCACTGTGGCGAATCGTCTAGAGTGTTGTGACAAGTTTTGAGGGTCGGGGATTCTGAAAAGGAAGGGTTCCTTTCTATCAGAATTGTAGTCCAGGAGCGCAGAATGCGGCGATCGAGGTGACCGCAGAATGGGTGTAACACACAGATCCCATATGGGAGCGTGCAGGCAGCGAGTACGGGGTGGCGGGGGCGATGAAGATGGATAGAGTGGGATGCAACACTTGTGTGTTTATGGTGGTATGGGTGTAGGGCATCGAGAGTGCAGCGCCATAGTTTATATGACTTACTATGGACGTCTGCGTCCTCCCTACTGGAATCCGAATGTCCTGCTAGTCCTGAACCTCGTCTTCTTCAAGTCCTGTGTGATCCTTCATGTGTGCGGCCTCCAAATCATCCTGCAACTCGTCATCGTCGCCTTGAGAAGTCGAGGCTTCCATAGCTTGGAGTCTTGAAGTAGAGATGTCGATGTGAGAGTCGTCGTTGAGCCAGGGCAGCTCAATATGCTCCCGGGCCAGATAGGGAAGTAAGCGGAAAGCAGCGATGGGATGGTTGAGGACAGTGCCATCAAGCTCGCAAACAATGTATGCTCAGCCGCGGTTGCGGGAGAGAACGACATAGGGGCCGAGATACCGCAGTCGCATCTTGCAGTTGAGGGATTTTTCAATTGCTGTGTTGCGGACGAGAATGAGGGCTCCGCGCTGAAAGTCGAAGTCCCGGATAGTAGCGTAGTGGTCTTTCTCCATCTGTCATGCGGCTCGAAGGTGGGCTTCATAGACTTTTGAATGAATCCGTTTGAGGTCCTCGTGACAGCATGAAAGGGCATGGATGCGAGCTCCAATGAGTTTGGTGGTCGAGATGAGACGGTCCAGGGTGGGCATGAGGTATGTTGCTTCAGAGATGTCGAGCGGGAGGATGGGATGGCATCCAGTTGCTGCAAAATAGGGTGAGCATCCCATACGGCGTCGTACTGTAATACGATCAGCCCAGAGGACATGGAAGACGAACTGCGACCACTTCAACTGGTCGCCATTCGCTGCCTTGTAGAGAGCCTGTCGTATGTCGAGGTGTGGCTAAGGCTGGGCATAGGTTCAGGTATGATCTAGGTGTATGTCACATCCCGTGCCCAAGTCCGCCCTGCCGCCCCTCCGACACAACCCCGACCCGACTACCCCTGAACTCCGCCCCTTTCCCGGCTAATACTTCACCACCCCTGCTCCTTTCCCTCCTGCCTTATCTGGACTTCCGCC
>NW_027137988.1:11171-46191 GCF_003813185.1 Lentinus tigrinus ALCF2SS1-7
GGGGTTTCCGGCGCCGGGGCGGACTTCTCCCTCTCCTTCCCCTTTCCCTTCGATCGGGGTTTCGACGGGCCGGGCGCATTGCCATCATCGTTGTCGTTGTCGTTGTCGACAATGATGGGCTCGACACAGGGTTTCTTCTTCCCCTGTTGGGCCTCGGGTGGGGCTTCTCCGCCCTCGCACTTCTTCTGCCGCTGTTGGCAGGCGACGCACGCCTTCGCGCGGTCAGAGTCGGTGTACCACAAGCACGAGGTGTTCCGCCCCGTGCACCCGTGACAGGCCGCGCTGTAAAGAAGTCAGCTCCATCGGACCTCCGAACCCCGAACCCCGCTCCGACTTACATGGCAGCCATCCGCGGCCTCTTCTTCTCCTCCTCCCGCTTGCGCTTCCGCTCCTCCTCCTTCTTGTGGGCCTTCTCCACTGCCTTCTGCGTCTCCTCCTCCAGCCTCCGCTTCTCCTCCTCCTCCCGCTCCCGCGCGATGCGGAGCTGCTCCGTTGCCCGTCAGATTTGCTCTTCGAGCACGGCGGTGTCGTTCGGGGCCATGGGTGGTGGTGATGGTGGTGGTAGAGGACGAAGGAGTTCCTAAAGATCTTCAACTCCGTCCAACTCTTTATATCCGACAATTTCAAATCCTCAACTCCGTGATGGCAGGGTCAGAACCCCGACTTCCCCGTCGACTCACCTCCCCGCCTGTCACCCTGAAACACTTCCCAGTTAGTCCTCGAGGGCTCCGACCCAGTGGGGGGACACTGTCACATCCCGTGCCCAAGTCCGCCCTGCCGCCCCTCCGACACAACCCCGACCCGACTACCCCTGAACTCCGCCCCTTTCCCGGCTAATACTTCACCACCCCTGCTCCTTTCCCTCCTGCCTTATCTGGACTTCCGCCCGGACTCCGATCACCCCCGACCCCCGCTCTGTCATCCGATCGTACTATGACATTTGTATCCGCGGCCTATACTTACTAGTCCAGTTTATTTGCTTCCGCTCCGTCATCTCCGCAGTCCGCCTCCTGTCTCTACTCCTATCGGGCTCCGATCGGACATTCGGACTTTTGTATATAAACCCTACCTTACAGTCGCATAGTTCTTCAGTTCTGATATCTCGTTTACCCTCTCGACTACTCAGCACTCAATCTATCTGACTTCTCTGCCAACCTCCGTCTGATCTCCGTCCAACCTTCCGACCGAACCTCCGACCTCCGACCTCCGACTTCTGCTCTCATCTCTGTTCATAACTCTCTGCTTGACTCTCTTATTCGTAGCTTGCTCCGGTATAAACTCCAGAGCCTCTTGTCGGACTTCCGCAAATTGAAGACATCGACGACTCTTCGGGCGTTGGTCAATAACTTCGCCAAAGTCTTCATTCCCGCGCACCATCGGACTTCGGACTTCGGACTTCCCTTCGGAGTTCGACTTGTGCGCATAGTCCTAACAGATGTAGCAAGCACGAACTTCAAAGTCGACGACGGAGGTCAGCATGTCGCAGCCACCATGTGATATGGGTATCCACGTCGGTGGCTGAACAAGCGCCTGTGCTCTGTGCTCACGCGTGCCTCGAGACTGCGTGAAGTCTTCAGCCTTCCCAAGTGCAATTCTGGCCTCCAACCTGTCGCGTTCTCTCACAAAATTTACAGAGTATGTTTTGGTTGTTTCAATATCCTACATACATGACAGATAGAGTCCAGATGGCACCGGTCTTGCCGTTCCCTCGCAGCTTACCTCAAAATCAAACGACCAAAACATTGCCCAGGTGATCCTTAATCGAAAAAACTCTCTTCCGTATCATCGCGTCGACCCCGCACTCCTACAGACTTCGTCGATTGTGAGTACCACTTTCTAGGGAGCGCCCGGTCAGGAACAAATATGCATAAACAACTGAGGGCCCGCAGGCGTTGCCCCTCCCCACATGGAGGGCCCCCGGTTTGCTGATGTTTAAACGACACATGTGTAACGGTCCCCGTTACCGTGACTTACCTGTTTCGGAATCCCGTACATACAGCGCTACGCAACATCTCGCTCTCTTCGCCAAACCAACGCCAGTGATGGCTTGGTCGTCCGTTCCCTCGCTTTGCCTCGTCATGTAGCTCGCTCTAGCCCTCTGAATATCATGTCTTTGATCACCTTGTGACCCGCGTCCGACGACCGGCCGTTACAACATGGAGGCTCAAACCCTCCCACATTGTCCCCAAGTCTCATTTAAAGCAAGTGCACCATGGCTAGCACGCCGATACATGCACCATGGCTAGCATGCCAATACAGTTTTCCCTCTGTTCAAACACGGTTATCTCCTCCTTGACCTCCCGCAGGCTCGCTCTCACCAACCCGCTGCCCCCTTTCTCGCGCACATCCCAGACTGCGCATCACCTGACAGCCCTGTCACGTGACAGTATATATGGTGTAAGTCATGATCAGCGCCCAGCCATGGCCAGTTCAATCTCCTCGCCCTGTTGCCGTGCAGCACCGTCCCCTCGTCCCCGCCCAGTGCGTCCAAGGAACTGTACTGATAGAACATACGCAAGCATCGTCGGTTTCGCAGCTGCACACGCTAACAGGATCCGCAACAAGATAGCCGACGACGATGATGTGTACTGCGCGTTTGGTCGCAACAAGAAGAAGCAGGTACCGGGGAAGCGAGGACGGTAGCACCAGTGGTTCGGAGGTCGACCTTGCAGTGTTCAAGGGCAACGGGAGTGGAGGCTTCAACAAGGTTGAGGTGTGCAGCAGGGTCGTGTACAGGGCTGAGCAGGGATGATCGCAAGAAACTGTGGGTACTCAACTCCCATCATCCGTGATGTTGCTCATTAAAAATTGTTCTACAAACTCTCAATCATCTTCGGCTTATGACCGCTATGCGACTCAAGGCGGAGGACCTCCCTTGGGAATGTGTCTACAACGTAGACAGCTTTCAAGGCAAGCATCGTCTCGTATATCGTATCATATCCTACGACTGAAGAGTCGTGTCTTCCCGCCCATATCCAGGTCATGAAGCGGCCTATGGCATACGCTCGCTTGATCCTCTACGCACCTCGCGCGCGCGTTTCGCCCTACCCGTTACCCCCTTCTCGCTCGTGCACCTTCCCGGAACCGTCGTAGTAACGCTGTGTACCTCGTAAGTAGCAATAGCAAGATCGCTCTCCTCATGGCGATGCCGTCGCGCGATTGCAGGATATTCGCGGCGCGAGCGAGCGCGCCCACTCTGCCCAGTGCACCGACGAAGCTGGAGGAGGGTTGAGGGTTTAGCGACGCCGGGCCCGGAAAAGACCCCTTGCCGGTATTCTCATCGGAGACCTGCCATGCCTCGCACTTTTGACCCAGCAGAGCAAACTGGCGATGGCAAGGATGTATTCAATATTGCGCGAGTGCGTACGTACTACTTGCACTCGCGATGTATGGTTTCACGATGACACGACATATTTCCAGTCATATGTTGGTCTCTTCGCTATTGTTTGGACGTTGGGTCTATCTGTGATGGAAGATTACACCCGGCTTTCACAGACTAATGAAAGTCTCCGCTATGTCTAAGATCTATACGCTCAGAACATCCCGTCTGTGAACGAAGAGTCTTGGCGTGTGGGCGTGCCTGGCTAGGGCCGTATGACAAATTCACTACAACAGTAACGGCTCGTCTCCCCCGATTTTCTTGTCGAGATATGCTCCCGCGGGCTCTGCGTCAGCTGGACGGACTTGTGTGTCTGTAAGGGATCTTGCTACCTGTGATACTTCCCCTAATGTGGATGGAAGAGTCGGTTTAGTACGCGTTTAGGAATTTGAACAGCTCTTCAGGTGCTGTCATATAAACCGTCGAGTGTATGCGAAGAACGTCACTTCCATGCTCCAAGACCGCATGCACATCAGATATCTCACTGCTGCCGATGTCTTTCGGCTCTGTGTAGTGGCTTACGTTGTGTACGCTATCTTCGTTTGTCCGCGGGATGTAAATCTCAGCTCGGCCACATGCAGAGTGCTGTGGAGCTACAGGGAGCAGGTGTTGCGCCCATTCGCAAGGTAAGACGTTCAAAGCGGCAGGTTACAATATATTCATGTAAGATACAGAGGCCTTACGAGTGCATCCAAGCACATCCTCACATGGAGAGAGTACCTCGGTGACCACCTACTACGGCCTGGCGACGGGATGGTCTAACCGCCACCTATGGAGCATGGACGCCGGAGGGTGTGCATTCGGCTTGCGAGCCCATCTCGTGATACGATTGGGCTAATCTCAGTGTCAGACCGTGCACACGTTGACGTGACTGTACAACCCACCGGGAGGAATTGAATTTGTGATCGCGCTTTCTGCTTTTTGACTCGTATGGGGCCGATGCTATGGTCAGTGTCAGGAGCAGGGCTACATGTATCTCGGTCAGTTCAGTATTGGATGTGAAAGGGGCGCACTCACTCCTGTGGAACCACAGTATAATCAGGAGCAGCTGTTGCCTCGTTGGTATCCCTCGATGTTAACTGCGGGTCCGACTTGGGCTAGGCTACGTTTTCAGCAAGGTTTCGAGGCGATCTCGGAAGGAACATACCTGCGTCGATGCCTGCGCATTCGCAGTGACTGCGTTGTACGTTTCGCGAGCTTTGTATTCAAATTTGAAGTAGGATGGACCATCGTTCGGGCGGTGGATAGTCCAATCGAACTGTCGACCCTGGTAAGGTTCCGTGAGCGGTCATCATCGGTAGCACCGCGGCAGACAGCTCCGAATACCTTATGCACCTCCGGGCTGAGGTGAGAGGACTCGTGGTTTAAATGGAAGTCGACCGTATCAGGGAAGGACATGTTTGGCGGACCGCTGGACAGAAGAGTTGATGATGGGGAAGTATTACATCGAGTATGAGCAGTCGAAGGGCATTTATCTGTAAATCGTCGTCGGCATCATGTCTGACGAGTGGCACAGTGCACGTTATTCCCATATTGAGGAATATGTCTCTCCAAGGTACCAGCTGCGAAGGGACGTCCCGCGATCGCGGCTGGTTAGCAGCTGGGTGGCACAGCGCACAAGCGCATGCATTCGCCGAGTGGCACAGCAGAGCGCCTTGAACGGCCATGAACATCTCCCCACGGCGATCATGTATCAATACGTAAATTTGTTGTCAATGGGCAGAAGTACCTTTTAGAGTGAAATACCCGCTTGAGGCTCGGAAGCTCAGCGTGCACATACAGTGACGCTCATTAATGATGCAACCCCCCAAATCGGGAAGGTGCCTCATATCACCCAACTGACCCCTCGCAGCGTTAACCAAACATGCTATATCAAAGACGAAGGAGATATTGTTCAGTCTAAGCAACCAGAACAAACATTTTTATGGAAGGGGCAGGGGAGGAGGGCGTACACGTCACCACCGTAGCCGGACTGGAAAACGCCCTGTGTTTTTGGGCGATGTGAACAACCTTCCCGATTTGGGGGGTTGCATCATTAATGAGCGTCACTGTAGCCCAGGACAAGCGCCCATATGGCACTGTTCCCTCCCATCAACTACTATGCCTTCACCAGTAATGCAATTCCGGAACTCTTACTTGGCTATCTCCTCCGTCCCTTGGGCGATTCTTACCGGATCTTCAGGTATGGATTCCGAGTCGTCTTGAGCACCTCTCACGAATTTATGGAGGTGAACGGACAAGATGGGAGGCAAAGCGAGGGCGAGCACTGAATCGCAACAGTAATGCAATCGCCTGACCCCCCGGGTCACGCCTGTGTCACGGGCGGTAAGGCGGCACATTCAGGCTCCGACTCGGCACAGCTCGTCCGAGATCACATCGCGCGCGGCGTCGCGCGCTGCCCAGGTCGTGTCTTCACGGAAGTGCTCGTTTGTGTTGATCACTATATCTACATCTACGGAAGGAACTATGCGATGTATTGAGTATGTGCGAACGATTATTTAGGGTCTATTCAATGTGATAAGGGTGGAAAAAGTGTGGCATTAGGACAGAATGTGTCGGGGTAGCGCGTACTAGTTGAAGACAAGTTCCGAGTGACGATGGGAGTAGGGCTATGGTATTGTGAATTGGGTATAGAACATGTGTGATTGGTAGGGTAATGGGGTTGCGAAGGGCTCGAAGTATGATACATAGAATAAGAATAAGGATAATTACCATCATGACTGGGACTTGGAGTGTATGAGGTGTCCGGAAGCGTTTGAAACAGGTCCAGGGTGGCTCTTGAAGAGAATGCATGAGTGTTTGAATAGCCAGAACCTTGAAGAGGTATAATCGGGTGCAGGCATGTTGGATATGTGTGAGCGGAGGTGGTGATCGGGGCAGGGGAGTGCGGGAACAAAGGGGAGGGAGGTTGAGGTGGGAGTGGGTCAGAGGACTCGACAGGAACTTCCGAGTGAATGCGACGGCGCTGTGTGGGAGGCTCATTCTCATCGGCCCAATCAGGAGCGGCAGGACGCTTCTGTGCCTGCTTGAAGAGACCACAATAGCGCTCTTCTCCTTGGCGGGCCGGATGGTCATTGAAGTACTTCTGGATCGCGTTCTTGAGAACCTCCTTGGTGGGCCTCTTGATTGCAGGGTCCAGAACGATTCCGAGCTCATGGACGAGCGCCTGCAAATCCGGGAGAAGCTGTCTGGAGAGGCCACCTGTGTATGTAAATGACAGATCCCTCCGCATGGCCGCCTGCTCTTCAGCCTTGCGTTCACGCGCTGCCTTTCGCGCTTCCTTCTCAGTCGCCTTGGTGAGCCGCTCCGCTTCCTGAGCCTTCCAGGCATCTTGACCAGACCCGGACGTGATGCAGCGTGACTTGGTCGTCAGTGTGCGAGTCTTCTTCTGCGTGGCGTTGTGGTGGAGCTTCTGCTGCAGGTCCTCTATCTCGAGTGCAGCCATACTTGCGTGAATGTTCGAGCTCTCGAGATCTGCAACAAGCCCTTGAATGCGCGCCATCTGAGCACGAACGGCACGCTCATAGGCGGCTAACCGGACATGGGATGGGATGTGTACAGAGCGTGCGGTGTTGAGCGTGTCTTGAAGGTCATGATCGTCACCGATCCGAGTCGATGCACTTGTTGCTGTGATATGCGCCGTCCTCCGGTGGTTGCCCAGTCGTGTTTGGTCACTGCCAGGGGGTTCTGAGGGTGTCTGAGAGGTCGGAGACAACGTCGAGGCAGCAGGGCTGGATGTGGTGCTGAGAGGGCGCCTCGGATTAGACGTGAGGATGGTGCCGTCCGGATGGAAGACAATGACTGGGGGGTATGTACGCTCATAGCGGGTAGAGAGGTCATCATCGAGGACCTCTTCATCGGTAGCAGACTTCCAGTCCTCGTCTGAGGACAGGTTGCCTTCTCCAATTTCAGAGAGAAGGTCCTCATCGTCAAAGAGGTCGTCAAACTCATCCGAGGTTGCAGTGCTCGAAGTTGCGTCGCTTTCGCCATCCTGAGTAACCCTGGTAGCAGTGCGAGTGGACTCGGGATCGGGATTGTTGGAGTATTGGATGGTGCAGGGGTAGGATGTGGGAAGGTGGGCATGCCGGGAAGTGTTCTTGCTCGGCGCAAAGTCTTCGGGACCAAAGACATGCGGGTTGAGCGGATTGAGACCACTTGCACGGAAAGCTGCGCGCACAAGTTCCGGAGTGACTGACACCTCACGGACGCTCATGTACTCCCGCACGACGTCTGCTTTGGGCATCTCATGGTCGGTCTCCCTAACGATATCATCGCAGCGCTTCTTCCATGCTCCAGATAATTGTGCAAAGACGCCGACGTCGAGGGGTTGAAGCTTGTGTGTGGTGTGTGGGGGAAGGCAGAAGAGGTGTATGCCGTGCTCCAGTGCAAGCTCGACGAGACGCGGTGTCGAATGAGAGTTATGGCCGTCATAGATGAGCAGAATGGGTGCGTCGGATATCCGCTGAGCGTTGGCCTGAGGGATGAATGAATGCTCGAACCACTCTGCGCATAATTCATCATCTGTCCATCCATTTGGCGACATACAGACGCTGCAACCTGTCAGTACAATGTCCGAACTTGAAACACAGTGCGCAACATCTCTTACAGGATATCCGGGTCGACATCAAACCATTCTTTGTGAAAACCCTTACCCGGGAAGATGAATGCTGGCTTGAGGCTCTCGCCGTCCGCGCGCACGCATTCAATAACCGTAACTAGCTCGAGATTTGCGCTTCGTAGTTTGTACATCGGTCGCTCAGACCTATGTAGTATGTACTTCTCTTGCTCGCCATTGCGCCTCCCCCGCTGTATGCCCTTCTCGTCCATGTTGTACACGTGCGCCCATGGAATGTTGTGCTCCTCCATCACCTGGCGAAGGAGCTCGAAGTGGTGTTCAACGGTTGCCTCGTTGAACGCTTGTGCGCGCTTCGGGTCAAGTCCGGATGGCTTGCCCAGCTTGAGCTCCTTGTGCCGTGCGAGGAAGCGCGAGAGCCATTTGCGCGATGGGGTGCGATGGCGCGCGGAGATGCGCTTCACCTTCTGGCGTACGGTGCGCTTGTTGAGCGGTCGGCCAATCTGACTGAGATGGACAAGCCAGTCGACGAGTGCACGCTCTTGCGCGTGCGTCAGAATCTGTTGGGACTCGTGCGCGAGGTTCCGGGGCTTCGTGACACCCTTATAGCGACGGAGGAGGGTGTCATAGCTCACGTTGAAACGCCTCGCCGTCGGCTTGACATGGCCCTTGCGCTGGTCTTCCGGAAGGGAGTTCAGGTACTCGATCGCGCGGTTGATGCGCTCTTCATGCTGCGCGGCTTCACGTTGCTTCTTATTTGGGCGGCCCATTGACAGCGGCAAGAAGGGCAGTCGCAGGAGTCAGAGCGCACAGGAGGACAAGGGTGAGTGGACTGGACTGGTTGCGAAGGGCGAAGCTTACTGACGTCGTGCTCTGCGAGATCGCGATCTCAGGGGCCGAGGTCGGCAAACCTCGAATTTGGACCCCGACCTTCATCTGTGGCTGACTGTCACGCTCCAAGGCCTCTTCTCTTGTACAGACTCACCATCTCACTGGATTCCCTCGGAAATTTGACTGGAACACAGTTCAAGGTATGTCTTGAAGCTATCGAAGTTTTGTGAGGTTCCGGTGAGAGAGAGGACGAGCCGAGGGCAATCAGTGCCGAGCACGCACGACTCTCCAGCTTCCTACTTGAATATCTTAGCCCCCACTCATCGCAATTTTGCGTGGTTTTCACAGCCGTATTCACAAGAAGATTGCGCTTACATTGCAGCAAGAATCAAGACGATCGCTCAAAAACTCGGGGAGATAGACCCCCGATTGCATTACTGTCGCAGTTTTTGACCGATTGCATTACTGGTGAAGGCATAGTACCTCCATCAGTTGGATGCCTCCGCAAATGTGAACGCGCTCTCGTCCCGAGAAACATCACGAAATTGTGGTAACGTACGCAATCTTCCGTTGTACAACCTCAAAAGTCGCTGCGACGTAACAGTTCATCTATGTGGCACCCCCGGCAGTCCGGTCGCTTGGCTCATTCGGGAAGAACTTGCGCCGGAACGGTCCCAGCCCAGGTGTGGTACGGTTCCTCAACACATCGCGACATAGCGCGATCGACCCGGGTGCATGTTCACTTTCAACTTCTGACACCTCGCGCGCCGCAGCTGCAGAAGACAACGCCCGCCTTTTTCTGCACTTCGAGTCTACTTGCTTTGGTCATCCTCGGCGCACTGATCGTTGTTGCACACAAGGTGATGAGATTTTTGTCCAAAACCATCATCAATTGATTCTGATTATTGCTTTAATCTGTAGTACCTGCCAGACTCGACCTTCAGGGACACGTACTGCGTCCGCGCCGCTTTCACGGGCTTCCTCAGTTTTTTAGCAAACGCGAGCTCGCTGTGCATCGTTTGTCACTTCAGTCGATTCATGTCCATCGTCGGCGTCGATGCATCCTGCATATGTTGGTCCCGCCCCGTACAGTTCGGCATTCGGAGAGTCCCACGCGATACCGGGGATGCTGCTTTCATACCTTGAGTGGCGCCGATCCACTGTTCCCGAGCGCGGCAGGAGCGCCCTCGTGTTTGACACTCGGTGAGTCTGTAGTGTATCCTCCCGCATTGAATCCTGTTCGTAGATATCATCAATATCAGTTGCTCAGTTGCTCTCTTGATATAGACCATGCGTTGTTCTCGTTCCCTCAAGCTCTCTTTCGGCCATTGCACCTCGGTAGACCGAAAGTTGGGGAGTATAGGGATTCAACGTTACAGCAGTCTAGGCTCCATAGGTATGTGTGCCACCCGCTCGCTCTGCGTCATGCGAAGAGCTCCCGGCTTTCGCCGTGTATGGCTTCAGGTCTTTGCCTCTCACGTCCGTGGCAATGCACGAGAGCTCTGGCAGGGCACCGTTCCCAGTAGTCAGTATCCGCTCTTTGCATATTTTAGATAGTGAGCACTGGGCAGAACGCGCGGCATAGACGATGCTGCGACAACACAATTCATAGGTCTCGGTACATATCGTGAATACTACCCATCGATTCATCGTCCGCTATGGATCGCCATAGGAGCGCAGCTAATAGCTCTCCGTCAGCCTCAGTGTTGAGTTGTCGGTTTGCTAAGCGTTTGTGATCCAAGGTATTTCTAGTCAGCGCCTGACGTATAGTACTCAGTGCGCTCAAGAACTTCCAGAATGCTGCTTGCTCTAGGAAGCGTAATTCCATTTCACCGTCTTGATATCTGCAGCGCACCTGCAGCTCCCGCTTGTTTGTAAACACGTTAGTTGAGAGGCCAAAGCAGAGCAATCAATAGGACATACCTCCCAGCACTCGACGGTGAAGCCCTTGTCTACTGGGAGAAATCTTGCATCTTGATCATGAACGAGATCCTCCTCTGGGCCATCTGTGAGCCTAAACTCCGCAGACATTCCATCTGGTGATTCATTAGCATGGTTAGTACTTGCTGCAGCGGATACGGTACTCACGCTGATTGAGAACTTGAACATGCAGAAATGAGGCCCATTTAGCAACCCAGGCCCCATTCGGTTGCTTCACCTCACAAGGCATTGATTCGGCATCGGGTATAGCAGCGATCTCGTTGCTGAGCGGATTATATGAGCTCCAAAGCTGATTTCAAGTGTGTTAAAGGTACTCACGGCGATGTGGTCATGGCGACCGAAGATGCACTGGGTCAGCTCCTTTCCAACCGACTTACATTCAATTTATACTCGGACCACATGATCTGCGCCATAGGGCGACCATTCCTGGCCTTTGTCTTACTTGGAAAAAGACTTGAAGCCTACATCAACTGATTCAATTTCAGATTCGCGCATACCTCATTGACCAACTCAGGAGATACCCTCAATCGCAAGCGCCGCTCGTCTCAGTGATGCAAATGCCTACAGTTCAATTTTCGAGACGGTCAGCTGTCGCCGTCGTACAGGTATATATATATTTACTCGGTCAGTCTCGGTGCATGAGTGCAAATCATAGTAGATAGATCAGTACTTGCCGACATTGTCTCGCTGTCTCCGCTGTCCCTGCACGCACACCTCTCGAGATTCGATGCCCACGACGCTGAGATGGTTTCGCGAGCCTTGCACAGTCGGCGGTGTCTCCGCGGAGAACTCCGGCGGAGAGTCCGTCGTGCGCTTAGAGTGTCATGCATGTCATGGCCCGCCCTCGCGCCTGCACTCTCTGTAACGGGATCCCGACGTCCTGCCCTGCGCGCGGCCCGACGCTTTGTCTCGCGCCAATATCCGCTTAGACATGTCGTTCTACGCCGGTCCATATCGTGGCCGACGCTTTGTTGCCTATCTAAATGACTTCAACCGCTCAGAATGCCGTCAAAATTCGTCTGCTCGCCGCTGCCCTCCCCTCCGAGTCGTTATAGGCGAGGAGCTTGGTGACCTCAGGGGTGCGTAGTGAGCATGTGGTTGAGTTCGAGAAGCTTAAGGTTCATGGTGGGCGACGTAGGGTTCTAGTGCATGGCGCCGAGAATTCACGAGGACACACCGCTAGCATAGCCATAACCTCGCGTCGGGGCGGGAGGCTACACCGTGCGCCCGGAATCAAGTAAGTATTTGGCACTTATTGTTGCTTGCGGGACTTGAATAGTATGCGGCCCTCCGGGCGCCCAATTCTGGATCAGCCGGAGATCCCGCCGATCGACCGCTCTGGACTCTCTCTCTCCCTTCTCTCTCTCTCTCTCTCTCTCGCTCTCCCGTGGAGTCTCCAATTCCTGTACGTTCTTGTCGTGTTTCGTCGGCCAGTAAGCTTGCACACGCTGATTGCATTCATCTTCCCGATGAACTCGAACCTCTGCGGTAGATGGGCGCCCTGCGATCGTCATATGTAGCTGCTTGCTAATAACCACGTATCACAAGAGTCCCAAGGATAATCAGCCCTGGTGAGTCGATCGGCCATCCAGTATATACGTGTACTTGAACTCGAGTCGGATGCATTCACGTCGGGTTTAGATCGCTACTTGTCGCACTCCGGACACTCCGACTCCGTCCCCCCCAGTGACATCAACACACCATGCGAGAATGTCTCGTGGTCCCATATAGCAATCTTATCCCCGTGTACAACCCCTCGCTCCTCCGGATGGGTGCATTATCACACGCGTTCAAACCAGGAGGGCTGAATGATGTTGCGAACTCATGTACGAGAGCCTTCGCTTTCGAGGTCAGGGGGTGCTATATCCTCCAGGTGGGCAGGGCCTTGGTGAAATCCGTACTCAGGGCCGATCTCTCCGAGCGGGTCTGGCCCCCAATCTAGACGTCAAGACCGCGTCAGGAAAATGAAGACGAGAATGGATGGTACGGAGAGGGAAGGATCAAGACCATCACGATCATTCTGTTCAGAAACTTACGACTGGACACGGAGGTGCGGTCAGAACGTACCGTAGCAGTTCTGTTCATACCACCGTGTCTCAATATCATCCAGGACTTCGCGATCATGATGGAAGGCCATTACCTCCAAGCCGGCGCGGTCATCCCAGGCACGCCAGAATCGGAATACAATTCGAAACGACGTCGTCGCGAACTCGCTCTCCGACCGCACCATGGCGAGTGGAAGACAAGATGAGCATGCTCCTGGAGGACATCCACACCTCGTGCAACGTCCCACAGTGCAAGTTCCACTTCTTCACTGATCGCAGACGCGCCCCGCGCTTCGCTAACGCCTACTACTATACATCTCTTGACAAGACACAACTGCAGACGAACATGGATTGCTTCATCTGGCGGATGCCGTTTGAAGGTGGCGATCATGAACAGAAGTGAGAAGATATCTGACTATGTGCGCGCGAAGCACATTAACGACCAGTGGGACACCGCCGAGGACATCCCGCGGCATAGAGGTGACCATGGCCACGGAGGCTATTCCGGTGAGGACGGCAAGGTAGATTCATGCTGATCCGCATCGACTCCGAACGGGCGGCGACGCAGTATTCTCCTCACGCGCCCGCTTACCCTGCACACGCCCAGCCTTTCGTCCCGCTCGCCTTTTTCGCTCGCGCGTCCTCCTGGACACCTGTTCTCGCCTTACTCACCGACACGGGACAAAAGCGGCTCGACTCCGCCGCATCCGCGCCCAACCGCCACGTCCTGGGTCCGCGCGACACGTCTGTCCGACGAAGCTGGACGTGTCGATAAGAACTGCACTTGGATGTTGCTGCCCGACGTCCACCGAGGCTTTTAACTTTCTGTGGTGAACATGCACAAAGACTGACCGATTGAAGACTCGGTGGAGTTGCATAGAAACGGATGCGCCTCGAGGGTACACTCGATGAGGCGCGGGGACAACGCCTGATGTCCATTGCTGGACCTAACCGGCGGTTCTGCTGGGAAGTCGGCGAACAGCGCGTACTACGTAGTGCGGTATTAGACTCGGGATCCAGAGGTCCAGCAATGTACGGTTTGTGGTCCGTATCGAGACCTAACTCTATCGCGCAGCGGTGTTAGAACTGTCGGAGAGTGGGTTTATGCGGAGCGGGGTCAGGTACGAATGACGCTCCGTAACTTTCTCCCATTCGATCATTTTCTCGCGATAGCAAGTTCGTGAACATGATCCTGCACATTGCTTGATCCCGTTGTCACACTAGAGCGAGCTCGCGAATGCGAGTGCTCTCATTTCGAAAGCCTATAATGCACAACTACTAGTTACAGAATGATGGGATTGTATACACTGGATCCGGGTGGGAGTGTGAGGTCGATCAGAATAGGCGCAGCCTGCGAGGACTCGATGCCACGAGTGTCGCGTCGTTCTTCCTCTACCGCTGCAACATCCCGGAACAACCGCGCCGCTGAGGTTCCCATCCCGGTTGCAACTGTTTCTGATCGTTGCAGCGGGGTTTGAGCGGTCTGGGGCCTGGAAGAAGCGGGGATGCCTTCCTGAGCTACCCCGAGGGAATGTAGAGGTGGGTTCGCCTCTCCAATCAGTTGCTCCGGGAACAGGCGCCTGGTAACCCATTCAAACTTCTTCGGCCAGTCCCCATAACGTGTTCCCTCATGCTTGCACTGAAGTTTGAGTGAGCCTGCGAAGTGCAAGAAATCATGCAGCCCACGATCAGAGGTACATACCTCGACATATTTGCAGCCGAACATAACATAGCCGACCCTGCAACAGGTTCTGATGGCAAGTACTTTGTTGCATAGAGGACAGCGGTATTGATCTTTGGCGAGTTGGGTGTAGAGACGAGGGCGTGCCATGCTCGACGAGGTTTGCCTGTAGCAATGAAGCTTGACAGTATGGTGTTTAAATATCTGCAGCCGGGTTCTATCCCAGCAGACAAAGAAGGCTCGATGTGCCGTAAGCGACAAGTGCGGGCTCGGAGGACAGTGGCACGTTGTGTGCCGCAGCACGGTCGCGCATGACGGAAAGCAAATGCTACAAGCGGAGAACTGCCTGGAGGGCACCGAAGCGGATCATCGGGAGTAATTGCTGGAACAGAACCTTTGCCTGCAGCTGGCCTCGTGGACGATGGGGACCTGTCACTGTAAGGCGGCGTGTGAGCAGCTGTGGTACTTAGCACAAAGCAGAGAGACGCGGCGTACGTGTGTCGCAACCTCGGCAATCTGGATCGCAAGCTAGCTTATCGGGGATGGGGAGCTAGGGCAAGAAGTTGTCGGACTTGGTGAACTGCAGTTTAGAGAGATTAGCCGTGTCGGATGCACTTGCCGGAGGGCTTTGTCAGCTCAGCCTACGGACGGCTAAGTATGTGCGAGTCGCTAGCTAGATCTTCATGGAGGCCGTAAGTCAGTTCGTCAATTCTGCTGGTCTCTGTCCCCAATGCAAGAGGTTCCGCTTGATCACCAACTGTGTAATCGCGGGGGGGAGTGCTGGGGCCAGCCGAGCCCGAGAGGCCGGCACCCAGCGTCCAGCAGAGCGGTGCACCGGCGCTTGCACGGCGACGCCTAGTTTTCTTCCTCGCCATCACGTCCTCGACGCTCGCATCCTCCCGCTCGCTCGCTTAGTCTCACGCACCTCGCGTTTCGGAAACACTCGTCGAGATCATGTCCTTTGCCTTCCCGACCGAGCTGCAACTTCCCGATGAGGCTCCCCAGCCTCCAGCGGCCGACAAACCCACACTCCGGTCGGCAGGCAAAGGCAAGGAAGTCGCAGCAGCCCAGGCGGTCGCCATCGAAAAGGAGAGTGCTCCTGGCTCCAGCCTCCACCAAACCCGGCACCAAGAAGGGCAAGGCAAAGCCAGCGCCTGCCTCGGAGCAACCAGCGGCACATCAATGCATCAACACGCGACCACGAGTCAGGCACCGACGACCTCGACGGCTGCTGCTGCGGTGCCCGACGCTGGCCCAGACGTAGTGAAAGCCCTCAACGAGAAGATCCACCAGCTTATTCGTCGGCAGCAGGCGGCTGCTGCCTAGCAAGCTGCAACCCCGAGAGCGCAAGCCGACCGCTCCCGGCGCGCCCGACGCACGCCGAGCCGAGCCTGCAACGCGACCGCAAGCGACAGCGCCGCCCCCTCAGGCGCTGGTCGCGAGCCAGAGCGAGTTGGACAGGGCGCGGCTGCTCGTGGAAACGGCGGGGCGCGCCCAGCTCCCGGCGGCGAAGAGCTTGCCCGCCATCGTGCCTGGAAAGCGCGCGAACACCCACCAAATCGGTAAGTCTTCCGGTCCCCATGTCACCGAACCCCGCACCCGAGGCTGCACACTGTTATAGCACCTGTGCCCGCGCGATACCGTCCGGCCGCACATATATATATATATCGTCTTGCACCTCGCACCGCAGAGAGTTCCGTCACGTTTGGCTCCGAGCTAGTAAAACCGTCGTCCGTATCCCGTACCGCTAGTGAGCGCTAGAGCCCCCGACGCGTGGATCGCTAGCACCGTCTCCGGCATACATAGCCCGGCATGTTATCCTCTCTTCTTTGTACGACTGTGATACCGTCCCGTATCGAGCATTACTGACGCGCCCACAACGTTAACAGTGATCCCCGAAATGTGCGCGTTTATCCGTCACGGCGGGTACGTGTCGTATTCCGCGCTGTAGCTACGGGCAGTGTTGGGTTGGTAGCGTCCCTCACCGTAAATAAGCCACTCGATCGCACCGGGGAAGAGCTCTCCTCGTCTCCGCCCAGTGCACCGACGAAGCTTGGATTGCCATGGCCATGGCTACCTAGGCTATCATGCGCGCCTTCCGCTGGCCGGCACCCAGCGTTTCTCCTCCTGAGAACACGGTGCTCCTCCTCCTCCTCAAGCTGCAGAGCAGTGCGCCAGCGCCTGTCCGCCCACACAGTTTCTTCTCCCCTTCCACGATCTTACCGCTTGCAAGCGGGTCGTTCAACGCTCGCTCGCTCTATCTACTTCTCGCTCTTCTCGCTCGCGTACTTCCGTAAACCTTCGACAAATAGTATACCCGTATCCCTTAGGGGATTAATAGCACCTAGCATCCAGCCCAACGGTGCAGGCTGCGCACAACCACAGGAGAATCGCGACGCGAGCGAGCCCGCCCACCCAGCCGCTCAAACTTCGCCGCGTCCGTGTCCGGCTTTGCCGGCCCCCCTGCCCAACCTTCTCATCCTGTGTGCGCGCCGCACCGACCCATCCCAGCGCCGTAGCGCACCGACGAGGCTGGACAATTGGTAACGAGGCGGACCTCTTCAAGAACAGTGACCTTGGTTCAAAGAACTGGACAGTCGAGGATGATGTGCCAGACTGGATGGAGGCGGCAGATATCAGAGGATGCTATGGACCCGTCTCCGTTCAGGAAGCGGCCTTCGCGTTGCAGCAGTTCACGCCCCGAGAGATCTTCGACCTTGGCATCCTTGACAGTAAGCTTGGGAAGGCCACCTCCAAGTACGTCCATGTCTTTGTTTCGAGTCTGCGGGAGTAGCGCTCATTTTCTACGCAGTATCTCTCAGCACTGATACTCCGCCGTGTCCTGTAACGGTGGCGACTTTCCCTTGACGTCGTTGATGAGCAAGACGGCGGTACGGGGTAACCTGACTGGCTTCCGACATCGCACCAACGAATGCTCAAGAATGGTCTGACGTACGTCCCTGATATTAGTCGTGCTGATTCATGTTGTTACAGGCATTCGTGCAGAGAGACTACTAGCATCGACAGCTGGTGCGGCACTCTGGACTATCCGACTTCACGCTTCAAGCAGCGACGGCCTCAAGGAGCTCTTAGCTCTTCTTCCAGGAAGGGATTGGATACAAGTATCACTTTGTACGCGTTTCCCTCCTGCAGCTCGTGGTCAGCGCTAACGGCTTCGTAGTTCCAACCCGTCACCCTCAACCGTTCGACAATCGACGGTTCCGAGCTTGACACTCCCCTTGCACCCCATATCCAGCCGGACTACTACGGCGACCTGTTATCAACACATTCGTTGACAAAACTGGGTTAGCGAAGATCGTCGAGCTCGCGACTTGGCGCGCGCCGTCTTCATCAACCACGTGCACCACTTGTGCACGTGGCTAGCGCGCTGGTTAGCAGCACCCGTTCACATGGACCTTGACTTCGCCTTTGTCAAGGGCGCGTTGTCCTTGGGGCTGAGTATTCGCACTCCATAACACAGGAGGAGAGCATCACCGGATCCAGCGAGTTACGTACCGGTTCTGATCATCGCACGAAGCTGTTCGATTGACAGCGACTTGGAAGGTGAGTCGCCAGGACCACGCAAGGACCACGGGAGACGTGTTGGTTGCGAGCTCACAGTCAGTCAGTCAGTCAGCGTGCACGGGAAACGCAAAGGAAAGGTAAGCACCGAGGCCATCAATGTGAAGCTTCTGTGTTCATGGAAAGTGGACGCAGATGAGCAGGCTCTTCCCACGGACGAGGCCGGGACACCGGTCCATCAACCTACCTCCCAGAGTCCGAGTCGAGCTGCCAACATGATTGCACTGTACCTGATAGACAAGCACCAACAGTCAGCACAGCACAGCACGTCATGGACGAACATTCTCAGTGTCGTCCTCGTCCTCGTCCCGTACCTCGTCCCCAGCACGTACAGCACATAGTATGCAATTGCACCGATTCCTTGGACATGTGAAGGTCAGCATGGTAGCGTCTTCAACGCATGATGACTGGACTGACTATGTGCTGGTCTAGCTGCAGGATCCGGGCGCGGCGTGAGGGCCGACGAACACGCGAGGGTGGGGCAAGAGACGCGTGTACGATTGGCGGGGACGAGTTAGGCGAGTAAGCAGAGATAGCCGTGTAGTACTAGTTGTCTCCAATAGACAGCACATCGATGTGTTTCCGGAAAACAAGTTCTGCGCCTGAATGTAGGTGCGGACTATACAAAATCTACAGAGAGAGCGGCGAGAGGAGGAAGAGTGGAGGACGGCCCGACTCCCGACTACTGATGGTGGGGAGCCGCCCGGGCTCCTATAAACGGTATAGAGCTAGCTAGCTGGCCTAGGCCTTGTACATCTCCGGGCGTCGCGACTCGCGACCGTTCGCTCGAACCCGGGCAGCTCCCTCCTCCCTCCCTCCTCCTCCTCCCTCCCTCCTCCCCCTCCTCCTCCTCCTCCTCCTCCGCCGCCGCCGCCTCGCATGTGCAGGTGTGAGGTGTGCAAAAGGATATTCTCCCACACGCGCCAGACCTGCCTCTACATATGCGCCCTCAGGCTTCAGGCCTTGGCTTCATTCAGCCATGGACACCCGCAGCTGCAGCTGTCGTAAACTCCTTCTGAAGTGGTAGACAAGGGCAGTCCGCTCTACACTGTCTCCTTCGCTATGTCGCTCACGATCGAGTTACCAGCCTAGGCTAACATGAGGTGGGCCCACTTGTGCTCTGCATGCGTGAGTCCTCACGCTTGTTGTCAGCCGCCATGCACATAGTCAGTACGTCTCTTTCCCGTTCCATATTGTTATTGGCTATGTCTCATCATGTAATTCGATCTCTTATACCAAAATCTCAACGGACGGCTGACACCAGATTGCACTATACCCGTCGTCCGTCGCATGCCCCCTCCCCTCTCCCCTTTTCCAACTCTAGGCCTGTGGGTGTACTTCTTCCCATCATGTTGCACTACATCTGTGAATGGTGCTCATCACAAGGCGACAACGGTCGTCGACGATGTTTCGACGCACCTGATCCAACGGCAGTGCCACCATACAAGGCCTGCTCAGAACTCCTCCATCATCGTATGGGCATGCCACGAAGTGAGCAGTTATATTTCTCATTGCTACGATCTCGTTCTCCCTGCTTGGTGAGTCGTATACTAGGCTGGCTCGCAAGCCGATGTATCTTCGATAGGGGTCGTGGATCGCGTCAGCGGTGGTTAGTCCTAAATATTGACGAATCACTGCGAAAACTTGATGATGAATCTGCCCGTCTGTGCATCGTCGTTTATGTACGAATAGCTTCTTGATCTGTCCGAGGACAAGATCCTGACCGTCACATGATCTATATATGACGTGGCTATCGGCTTCGCAGTACGAGGCTGCAGCGAATCGCCTGCCCCTGTGGTCGACGTGCAGCAGGAACTGGACGTGAGCATTCAGTACCATGACATTTTCTGCTGGCGTATCATCGTAGGCGGAACAATAGTCGGTTGAATGGTGCATGGTCGGGTCCGCTTGTATAAATCGCAGGAACGTCCGGTACAGGGTTGCTGGCAATAACGTGATCTTTTTCTCGTCGGCTTCCAGGATGGGCTCTGAGTTGTCTGCGAACGTGTTGGGGTATTGTGCATCCAAGTACTCTCCACTGAATGCATTGTCAACGAGGTCATTGAACTGGTGCAGGATCTCGGGGATTGTTCCCGTCGTGAGCATGCAACTGAGATGATTTGCCATGCAGAATGCTCTGAAGAAGGTACTCTCAGTTTCGCCTGGATATGCGATTAGCAGTAAGACAAGACGTATGTGGAGGACACGAACTGTTGCGGTAGTTGATGTTCGCTTGACGTAACAGGCGGATGTAACGTTCGAATGGAAATGCCCAATAACTCTGTGTCGGACCGAACCTAGTGAGCACCTCCCCCAAATGCAAGGCGAGATGTTGGTTTGGGACTAGTTCTTGTTCTGGAAATAACGTGCGCAGTCCGTGGACATAGTTGAAGATGTGATAGTTATAGGTATCTATCCTGACTTTTGTCGCCCGGCGCGCTGTTCCATAACGAACGGCGATAACCATATGGAGGAAGTTGTCTAGCATCTTTCGCCTACGATCAGACGGGGGTAAGGCAGCCCAGATTCGGATGAGCGTGATCGGCAAATGGATGGTGCACAAAGTCCTCCATTCATCGGCGCTGAGAGTTCCGGCAGCTGCGCTTCCCACGTTGACAGGTACTCGGCCTACCGAGGTCGGTAAGGCTGTCAGGGCCATATCTCGATGTACCTCCTGCAGTACCCGTTTGTCAAGTACCGTCTCTCTCTTCTGGGTGCGAGCACTCCTCGCTTGCTGGAGCGTAGCGGCGCTTAAAGCTGACGTCACTGCGGCGTCACGCTGCGAGGAAGATTACTCCGCAAGTTCCCGATCTCGACCCGTGTCCCTGACATACCTGAGCGAGGAGTTCTTCCGCCATCTGAAGCTTCGTCTTCTTTCCTGGGTCCCCGAGCTTCGCGGCTTCATATAGTGCTCTCATCAATGGCAGAGTAAGGTTGGACTTCAAACTCTGTGCGGTCTGACGTGTCCGGAGCTGCTCGACTGCCCGAGTCAAGTCGTCTTCTGACAGTTCTTGCTCATCAACAGCAGCGTTGCCATCGTCAACAGCGATGTTCATGCCAAAAACCTTCCGACAATGCCTCTGAAAAAGGCCGAGAAATAAGTTGTGCATCGTATCCAGAACCACGAATTGGGTGGGTTTCCAGTATGGAAGCTGTAAGAGCACTGAGTATCGAACGCCGTTGGCCTTGAACAACTTGGTACGCTCTTTAGTGCTCGTGGCCGCTTGCCATGATTCGGCTAACGTGCGAAATTGCTGGCAGGTACGCCGAGGCCATTTCGCAGGATCCACCTGATTGATATCCTTCTTTTTCAGCTGACAAAAAGAGCAGAAGTACGTTGCGCTGTGTGATGCGTGTCCGGTGGTCTTACGAATTGCTCCTAGGTCTGCGACTACTGGGATCAAGGCGCCGCGTACGATTCGTCCTTCTGTATGCCGAGCCGTTCTGGAGTAAGACACTCCGTGAAACCATAGCTCCAACAACTCTGGAATGAGCGGTTCGATGTAGTGGTTGACCTCCTGAAGTGACGGGCTCTTGGGGCCAGGAAGCACTCCCGCCAAATATATGTTCTCCCGTTTGTAACGCACTTCCGGGGGCAGGTTTAAACACGCCATGAACAGAACGCCTGAAGAAATGGATGCACCCGCTCTCCGATTGCCCCGGGGATTGAACCAGTCAATGAACAGGCTGAAAACCAGTCGACCTTCGGTACCGCTTCGACGTAAAAATCGCTGCCCGTCTGTATCCAGGAAGCCCATCAACTCTTCGGATTGCAGGATGTCATCCACATATCCTCGGTAGCCGTCGTCGGTGGCAATTTCGAGAGATCCGTCCACCAGTCGCTCGAAATCGGGCCGCGAGAACATGCGGGCTAGCCATGCAATGAGGGGCTGGTACTTGTACGTGCGTATGGGTCTCCAAGAATTTTCAAGCCGTCTATCCGGAGAATGGTCTGAATCGTTATGACTACGTCTTTGCCTCACACTTCTCTTGTTTTCTCTCAGTAACTTTGCACCGCATATTCCTTCGTCAACTGTGTCTTGTTTCGTACAGTACATAGGGTATAGTGTCTGGGCTCCGCCGTTCCCGATAGGAAGGTCTGCACCCATGTTCGGATCTTGCGCAAAGGGCAATGGATCCAAGGAGTCGATGGGAATTTGAGCGTATTCTTGAAAGCAGGAGAGTCTATCCATGAGCTCCGCTCTAGGCCGTGGGGGGTATAACGCGAAGCATTCGGGGCAACAGGCGTAGGTGATAGCATCTGGTTCTATGTTGAAATGTTTTAAAGCCGTGGCGAGATCGGCAGGTATACCTTCTGATTCCTCGATAGACGATGGGAGTGGTTGTGTCCTCACCAAGGCTCGGAGCACTTTGAGTGCGAACCGACATCCGGGCAATGTGAGATGATAGAAGAGGTTAAGTGCGACGACGAGGAACGTGCACATGATTGCAGCGGGATTCCCGTCAGACGATTGTTTGAATAGCGCTTCTACAATCGTTGCGCCGGGCGGAAGCATATATGGTGAGTGAGGTTTCTGGGTGGATCTCTCGCAATCCAAATCCTTACCGGTATGGTATATCTTCCGTCCAAGGCCATGTGGATCTGGAGCTTCTCTCTGCTGGCGAGTCCACTCAGACAATCGCCATCTCTCCAAATCAGCAAGCTCAGCATCAATACGTTCGAGAAGTGATCCGCGACAATAAAGTCGAGTTTTCTGCAGCTCCTTGCGCGCGGTCGACAGGTAACCAATATGAAGCAAGACCGCCGCGTTGGTAGCAACCTCTGGACGCAATGCTGCCGATCCCTCTAGCCATGTCTCGTCTGTTCCAGGGCCTGGATACATCTCAGTAGGTGAATGTGGCGGGGTTTTGAACACCAGTCGTGGAGGCCTCGTGAAAGAAGCTAGCCGGGACTCTAATTGACCTAGGATTGGCAATGGATCTTCGTCTGCCTCTTCGGACCTCTCGATGCTGGTGGCAGCGACGGGCGCGGGAGCGTGCCCCCTCACAGACGACGTGTCCGTCATTTCGGCGGGAGCTTTCCGATGAGCTGTCCCATGATCCTTTGCAGCAGGAATTGTCATGAGGCGGACCCGAGCTTCTTGAGCCTTCGCGTGAATAGATATAGTAGAGCGAGCCTGCAGAGCTCCTGTGGGACCACAAGCATTGCAGAAGCACATGGATAGCGCCATCTGAAGCCAGATTTCGGACACCTGGCGGTAGGGCAAGCATTATATATATACATGCTTCCGGAGAATATGCCCTGGGGAGCTCTTCAAGTTATCCACTCATGTCTAATTCGAATGTTACCTCCTCCGGAAGCTTAAATGCTGGGAAATTACTCAGCGACAATCATTCTTTGACAAGCGTGTATCAGGGATGGGAAGCTCCGATATGCTTAGCACTTCACCACAATAAGTACCCTTCTCAATCTGGCATCTTCCCAAATTCCGGATCTAGATCGTCATCGGCCTCACGTGGTCATCCACCCTCGGCCGCGCGGCTTCCTCGAGTCCATGGTCGATCACGTCACAACTCTAATGCCCCTCACAACCAAGGCTCCTTGGATCATGGAAGATGATCCCCCGCAGCGGTGCTGGCTTGCACTCGAAATGTTTGCTGACTGCTCTACACCAGTGAGGTGTGCTTCGCTATCCCAAGAAGAACATTCAGACTCAGATGCACATCATGACCGTTCTACCGAGTCCTGACCACCGCCTTGGAGAGATTTTGAAATACCGCCATCTAGTCCCCTTCGTGAAAGTTGAAGTCGACCGATGTTGGTAAGCCCACTACGCCGGTTGTTGAGCGCAAGCCAGTACTGTGCTCGCTGCCCTTCAGATAGAACAGTTTGTAGATATCAATACTAATACTCGTGATAGAACATCAGCAAAAACCCGAAACCCTCGTGAGCGATTGCGCGCTTGCTGATCTGACGCGCTCTCGACAGCACATGCAATCGCCCACGAGACCGCCCCAATCCTGGTTGTTGATTGCAATCGGCCCACTGTTTGGCAATCAGGGCAAGCGATTGCTGCGCTCGCAAGCGCATGCATGCAATTGTCCAGCGCAGGGCAGCGAGGTACACACGCCGAACACCAGTGCAAGACAGCTTGTGGCCGGGGACATGTACTAGATAGCAAACTTGGATATGTAAGCCAGTACTGCATATATTGGTTGGCTTCATAGTCATCGCGTTCTTCGTCGCCCTCGCCATCCTCTGGCCCGAGGTCGGGCTCCTCGTCCTCCTGCGCACCCTCCTCTGCTTCGCCCTCTTCCGCATCCTCCTTGCCCTCCTCCGTGTATTGCCATCGAACTTACTCGAGGGACCCTTTGAGTGGTCCGACTCCTTGTGCGCCACAGATGAGATGATCTCCTCGGTGGCCTCATCCCTTGACCGTCAGTTCTGGCTGGTCAAGCGCAACTTGAGCGCATCACCGTCATCCGGACGTGCCGCAGGTGTGTTTCGGGGATCTCCTCCTTCGCAGGCTTCATGACGAACGTGAGCAGCTCTTCCTGCTTGTTGTAGTTCTTGTCGAAATTCCAGAACTACTTCTCGGCCTCCCACCACTCGACGACACGGCTCAAACTCGTGATCGTGAACACCTACACTTACCAGTTGCGCCCATGCCAGTCCAAGTACTATCCCATGCCTTGCCGATGTTCTGGATGCACTACACGAGGGTATCGCAGACCTCGTCAGCTTGTTCCAATTCTGCACTTGTGTCATCTTGTGCTCTGACGTCGACTGACACTGATGCGCTTCATCTTCAGCGGAGCACAAAGGAGCTGTAATGGTAAGGACGAGAAGTCGGCGTGAAGATGGGCATGCCACGGTACTTGGGAATCGTCATGGGGGTGCTGCAGTCCATCGCGACCTGCTGAGGCCGATGCAGGCCTTGAGGAATGCCTCGGCCGCATTGCGCTGACGATTGAGCGAGTTAATGAGGTCCATGCTGGGCCTGGCGAGCGGCGCCTTGAGCATGTATGAGAACAGGGAGAGGACTGGTAGAGCAGCTTGAAGTCCTTGCCCGCCAACACGTTGCAGTACTTGACACGCGTCAGGAGCTCCGAGGCCGAGGATGAGTGGCATCGCGAGCAGCAAATCCTGCGAGCGACAAGGCGATGTAAGTACACGATCAAGCAGAGAAGGAGGGGGGAAGAGGATAGAATGCACCTCGCACTCGTTGCAGATCGTCGATCTGCGCGCTTCGAGTTGCTAAGGGTGGGGACGTACTTGATGAACGACGATGTGGTCGGAGTGCTCACCCTTGGCGTCCTTGGTACCCGCAGGCACGCTGGGCTGGGGCGGTTTGAAGAGGAGCACATTGGAAGCGACCATGTTGTCGATGACAGAGCTCTTCTAGATCTCCTTGGACTTGAACTGCCGCTCTGCAGACAATTTGTGCCTGTCATTATTCCCGAGGTGGTTGTACGATGCGACTGAGAGCGGTTTTATGCCCGAGTTCACGAGGAACTCCGGAGGGGTGGCCATGAGCAGGACCGTCAGGATGAGGGTCAGCAGGGTGTGGGCAGGTATGGGGATGGGGACGGGAAGAGCAGAATGCAGATTGGCATGAGGGAGCGGTATCGAGATGGGTGGCGGTGTCTTGGAGACGAGGAGGAGAGTGACTGTTGTGGTCGTAGTGGGAGACAGAACAGAGAAGGAGTGCGGGCCCTTGCACCTCGGTTACCAGCGTCTGAAATGCGGTCACATGCTCGACGTGTCCACAACGTTAGCGCACATGGGGTCCAGCTCCTTGTTACCTACTCACCTGTCAATCGCGATCTGGGCAGTATATAAAAGGGCTCTACCCCCGCTTCCCTCTCTCTGCTCTCAACCACATCTATCCCGCTCACCCAGCAACACCAGTACTCGAGTACATCATGAGCACTAACCGTGCACCCTAGTACATCCCCCGGTGTGTGCTGTTGATGCATATATGCGCATACATGCGTGTAGATGCACCGACACATGCAGATACTCGCATTGAGCACTTAAACTTCCTTCTTTCAGATACCCTCCCCCCCTTCTCCCTCTCGGAATCCGCACAATGACATCGCACATCTTGGGAAGTCTTCGAGTGCCACGTTCATGATTATCGGAAGCTGACGTTGCAATAGTGGTATGGGGGGTCCTCTGCTCAGCAGAAGGTCCGCGACAACATGTACCGCTGTGCAGTGCTCGGAGGCTGTGAACTGGGCCACGGACATCGCGAAGCACCTGAACGACTTCCCGTTGCACGCACAGACATTCTTCACCCTGCCGGTCAGTGCGAAAGAGCTCGCGTTCATTGTCAAGGGCGCGCAGCAATATGGCCACTTTGAGCTCTCGCAAACCGCCGATGCATGTGTCCTACTATGAGTTGGAGGCACTCTCCGATGCGACCATCTGCCGTCTTCATCCTGCTCAGGATGACTGGGGCCTCCGGATCTTCATACGTCCCCCGGCTTCGGCTTGCAACATGTTGTTTTAACTACTTGTATGCGTACAGACGCCCCACTGGATTCACTGGCCGCGTACCTGACGCAGCCTCAAGTTCCCCGTCCACGTCCACGTCCGCCTTCCTGCTGCTGACTCAGATTCCCCGCTCAAGATTGAAAACCTCAGTACAGCCTTGCCGCAGTTCACGCACCATATTGAGGACATTGGCGATACCGCGTAGTACGTACTTCTTCGCCTGAAGGGATCCAATAGCCCGGTCGAAGCTAAGGTTCGCCCTGTCAACTTGAGCTTGTCGTCCATGGATGGCTGACAGCTACGCAGTCCGTCGCTGGCAACTTACTGTTAACCAAGTCCATGAATGGTGCTATCCGCGGCATGTACAATAGCTCGACGTTGCTTGTGCTCGATACGTCCAACACCCTGATCAGCATGAATGTGAACCTCTTGAACGGCAACGAGATGCCTGCACAACAACTGTCATCAGTGTGCGCACGTCAACTTTCGTGAGTAGTGTGCCAACTTGTCGGTGTTCTAAGTCAGTGAGCCATAGCGCATGTCCCGCAGGTGTACCCCAAGCTGTCACCCTTGCCCTTCCCCTCTGCCATGGTGAGATCAAAGACGACGTCATTCCGCCTCTAATTGTATTCGACTACATCAGAAAAACCTGCACAGCTCTGAGGACCTCTGAACCAGTACGTTCAGACGTCCTCAGAACTCGTCAGAGGTCTCAGGGTTCAGTACCAAATTTTCGACCTCCCTGAATCGCTTTTTCTCGGTTGCAGCTGTCAAGATACTGGTCAGATATGTACCTCTGAGCGCATTACGGCCGTGCGCAGTGCTGTAGTTGCGGGAGAACACACCTCGCAAGCGCTAGTCAGGACCGGCCAGAGCGTCTAGAGGTTGCGCATTTTACTGATGTATGCTTACTCCACACCTGCAGGTGCACCCTCTTGACCATGCAGTGCCCAAGAAGATGTTGGAACTCGTATATATCAATTTATCCTCTCGCTCATTCTGATACTGATGAGTCTCCATTTACAGGCGTGTCTTCAACAGCATTTCCTTGGTGGCAATGACAATGGCATCGTGCCTTGGGGAGACACGTAGCTCCAGGCTTTGGCAGCTGCTCGCGCTGTATCTCAGACACCCTCTACCCCGGCAGCGACCCCCGAGGAGCATCAGGAGGGTGAGGCCTCCATATCTGGGTCCTCTGACTAGGCGACGTGTATGCTACACTTTCTTGACGGCTTCTGACTGCTCTCAGCTTGTGCTTTGCTCTGTATGGTTTCCATGTCACAGTGTATAGCTTGTAATTGTACAACAATAATGCGATCATAATTTGCCTATTACCGTCTTGTGTGCTTCCCGGAACCACCGTGCCGAGTATCCCGACCAGCAGTACTACCTACCGCTCGCAATACGGCCATTCCCGAGGGCTCTTGCCAACCGGCCCATTTGTGCGCGAGACGTGGAATCGCACGCAAACGCAAGCTGCGCTTGCGGGTCTCGCGAGCGATTGTATTCGGGCTGCGGGGAGATTGGCTCGATTGCCAATCGGCTGTCAGTCAATGAATGCGAATGCGATCCGTGAAGAGATTGCAATCGAATGCGGCGCTTGCTGGCGCACGCATACGTCAGCGATCGTTTTGGGCTTTCGCTGATGAAGTCCAGAGTGACGTCCTTTCTGATCGGCACCTCGATTCGAGATCTGAGCAGCAGGCTGAGCTCGAAGGCGGTGATATTTCACTGCGACCCGGAGTGAATGCTTCGCTTGTTGCGCTATGACATTATCCTCCCGATCTAAGACCGTCAGCCCCGCCTGCAAGTCTGAGACAAGAGCTCCTCCGTTCACACACCCGCGACGCACACTCTCGCAACGGTGTCAAAATGATCCTCGCGACCAAAGACTAGCCACCACTTCATCTCCGAGGACGTCAAGGCGATTGTGCAGCGCCTTCTGGGCTCTGTTGTAGTCCTCCTGATAGGCCGGTATCACGGCTGCTCGAGAAGCCCCCTCGTATGTTGTCGAGGTTGAGCTCTGCTGCGCCCTCGTCGACTCTTACAAGCTTCGGTGTCGACACGCGCATTGATATGCACCTTGAATACCAGTTCCTATCTCTTTGACCATACTTGTATACGTACCTGGGCGCACGGTTCTATTACTACCCACTCGGTCGGGAGGGCTTATCCCTAGACGTTCATGCACAAGTTCTGCGCGATTCACCACATAGAGACTGATGAAGGTGAAAGATGCAGAGATAGAGGAATACAGACGTAACAAGCGTACAAACGTAACAACGAACAACTGGCGTACGAACGTAGACAGCGAACGACCGGCACCTCATAGAGCGCGACGGAGTCGATTAAGCTTCATCAAGGATACCCATGTCATGCAGGAGCTCCACGAGGGAATCGAACTCCCTGGTCATCTTAACGAGCCCTATGGTGACCTGAATGAATTCCTTGCGCATGGAGCCGAGCTCGTCGTCGAGCACCTGATCTCGAGTAGCTCTCGGGAGTACCTGGTCACGGACGAACGCCCACACGTCCTCCACGTCGTCTGAATAAGAGCGTCAGCAGATTGGAAACAGAGAGGAGTGAGTAGCTTATGGCTTACGCGTTTTGGCAGGACTGTTGTACTGAACGAAAGGGGCCTGGGAAACTCCGACGTTGGAACGCCAATTAGCAACTCTGCAGAAGGACAAGGATTAACTAGTGAATGGGCGTGGCGTGTAGGGTTTCTCACTTGGCGCGCGTTTCCTCTAGGTGCTTCTCGGTGCCCCGCAACGGTCGCTGCGAAGCAGTTGCGCTGGAAGGTTGAAGGATACCTATGTCCTCCAGGAGCTCCACGAGGCATTCGAACTCCGTGGTCATCTTCGTAAGCCCTATGGTTAGCTTGTTCAATTCCTTACGCATGGAGCCGAGCTCGTCGTCGCGCGCCTGAACTCGAGTAGCTCTGTGGAGGACCTGGTTGCGGACGAACGCCCACATGGCCTCCACGTCGTCTGAACAAGAGCATCAGCAGATTGGAAACAGAGAGGAGTGAGTGGCTTATGGCTTACGCGTTTTGGCAGGACTGTTGTACTGAACGGAAGGGGCCTGGGAAACTCCGACGTTGGAACGCCAATTGGCGACTCTGCAGAAGGACAAGGATTAATCAGTGAATGGGCGTGGTGTTTAGGGTTTCTCACTTCGCGCGCATTTCCTCTCGGTGCTTCTCGGTGCCACGCAACGGCCGCTGCGACGCAACTGCGCTGGAAGTTAGCGCTGCGACCACGCTCTTCCCAACAGGATAGGGTCGGTAAGACATGTTTTGGCTGGCGAGTGAGAAGATGCGAAGTAGTCGAGGGATGCGGCGATAGGGTCGAGGGATGGGAGTCGAGAGATACGATGCACGAGTATTTATCGTCTTCCAGAGGAGGGTCCTGCGGGGTACAAACAGGTATCGGAGAGACTTTGCCTATTCATAAGTCCACCCTCTTTCTTCGTCGCAGTACTAATGAGAGGTCTAAGAGACAACGCGGGGTGTGTCCGCAAGGCGGATGAAAGTAGGTGATATGCTTCCAAGTCCACTCAGAGGTCGTATCGGCCATTGGCATTGCTACCTGCAACCGCCTATGAGAGATTGCTGGAGGAGAAAAAGGATGAAGGAACGTACTGACGTTTGTTCGCGAAGCGACCGCGTATGAAGCTAGTACTCGTCATTTTGGTCGTACTTTTCTGGCCTACATGAAGGACTTGAACCGGCGAGAGGAGACAATCAGTGAGCAGATCGAGGTACAACCACGCGCGCGCGGGGGTTTCGTGCGTAATGGCGAAAGGCGAATTGAAGGCAACCTGCCAAAGAATTCGATGGGAGGGATCCATGTGGTGCCGCGTGGCTGCCATGTGCCCGCCCGTCCCGACACCTAGGCCGGCGTCTGACATCCACGATGTTGTCCTTCTCCTACCGCGCTCGCAATTGCAATGCGTGCAGACCGACAGTGAGTTTGCTGCATGTCCTGACGCATGCGAAGCATCACACATATTGACGTCCAAGTCTCCGATGTTTGCGTCATTTTCCTCCAGGATCCTCTTTGCGGCGCTGGCGATATCCCTGCCGGTATGAAACCGCGTACGCGTCTTGTGGAAGAAGAACGAAGCTGAAAGACTTGAATGGCGGGCTAAGGGCTGCGGGTATGTCGCTGTCCCACAACTCATTCTTCAATGTGGTCTCCATGAGCTATATGCTCATTGACGCAATGAAGCGCGTTCACGCAGCACGACGTCGCCCTCAAACGATGCAACGAATCGATTGCGGCACTAGTACTCCTGGTCGACGAGTGTGGTCCCCCCTGCATCTATATTTATGAACCTCACAATAGGAAGCCACACTTGCAACAGTACGTTTCCATGGCTGCGAGCTCGAGTTGGTACACCGTACTCATGCATGGGCAGACAAGTGATACGGATAATGTTCATGGTTCAACTCTAGCCATCGCTTCTTCCGCATCATCATCTTCGCTCGAAGCGGCGTTCTCGATCGATGCTGTAGGGGACAAGACGTCTACGAGGTTTGTCTCAGATGCCACCGTTGTCCTGTCCTCTCGACTAACCTACACTCGCAGGCCTTTACCATCTGCTGATTCTTCGATCTAATCGCAAACCTCAGAGCTCGGAGGCGAGAGGCTTATCGATTCTCGCACGGACGACCATAGCAATACCCCGTGTTCCCTGGACACCTAGTGTGGAGGGAGGGTTGACGTGAACGACCCATGTACATTCTGATTCCTCAAGCGCGGCGTTATCCGTGAGTACTTCACCCCTCGTCGCTCCATCGTCTGCAACTTGAGTATATGTTCTAGCGGCGCTGTACTACCTCGCGATGTTCTGGAGGTGCATCAACCACATCCTACAAGCTTTCCGGTACGCCCCTCACGCCACGTCGTCGCTGACTTGTGTGTTAAGGCATCCTTTTCATCTCCTGGCAGCCCAGTTTCGTCTTCAGCGGTGCATTCAAGAGGCTCGGACCATACACCGACATCTCGCTTGGACTCACGGACGCGCTAGTCTGTTTTGAGATGCCCCTCTTCACCACCGTGCGCGCACACATGCCCGTTCTGCAGGCCCTTTGTGACGCACGTCATGATCATTCTCCGCGGCGAGGGTGTGGACCACCGTAAAATCGAGCCGAGCGAAGGTCAGATTCGTGCCGTGTCGGCGGTGACAGGCGGAATTGAGCCGGGCTCCGGCAAGCGCATGTGCCATCATCCATGTACTGGCTCCCGCGACCGACCACGACCACACGTTCCTCAGACAGGTTCGAATGCTGGGTCAACCGTGCAGTCGAGGGCAGAGAGTCTATGCGCCACAGCTACCAGACCAGGATGGCAGGGTATGTCGCCTGATGAGGGGTTCTCGCTTTTCGCCGGCGATACGCTCACGGAGGAGGGCTACGAGCTGTCATTCGGAGACCTGGACGACACGGATGAGGAGCCGCTCGAGCATTGCAATTAGTGCCTCTTTGGGGACTACAACTACCTATGCGTAGATATCAGCGCTGGGACCGCGCGGATGACGATGATACGCTCCTCCGGGACGAGGACAGTGCATGGATCTCGCCTATCGGTGGCAAAGGCGACACTGCGACAGCTGCTGCGCCATTCCAAGACGTTCACAACCGACCACGTCAACAACAATCGGATTCGTGCTTCCCACATGCAGGGGCGAGAGATTCGTGACCTGAGGTCGTCAAGAGAACTGTCACCACCAGGACTAGACCGCGCTGCAGTGCAGGAGCGCGCGGAATTCCCTTAGCCTATGCACTCTCTTTCATCACCTGCTCGTCTCCTGAGTCCGAAGCTCGTCGATCTCGCGCAAAGGGCCTCCCTCTCTGCAGGTACACAGACCTCGCCATCTTCTTCCCCCCGATGCAGCCCGAAAAATGGTCCCAAGACCGGAGTCTGAGTGGCCCACCCTGCCTGCAGACGCTGTTGATGTCGTGGTCAAGGACCCCCGCGCTGCTGGGGGGCTTGAAGATGACGCGCGAGCGCCGTAGACCGTGCGAGGTGGCAGCGCGTACGTCGTGGAGACGCCCATGGGGTCCGTTCCGCGACAATTCTCGTCACTAACACGAACGTCGGCAACCTCCACCTGCACTCGTTCCACATCGAATTCGACAAGGCACCCGGGATTGCAAGGTTCTTCATGTATGTGGTTGCTCTGGACAAGGCCAAGATACTGTGACTTCCTCCTGCTCAACAAATGCACGCGGGACACTCTGCTGGGAGGTGGTGTACAACCATGCAGGCTTTGTGGCAGCGACCTTGTGAGTTCCCTCGCTCTTTACCCTTCTATGTCATGCCTATGTCGATGCATCTCTAGTATGCGAGGCGTTCGCTTCGTGTAGATTCCTGCCACACTGCTCGCGATGGTCGACTGGAAGCACGACCTTTATAGATACGCCCCACGGGAAGAAAGAACCTCGATAGGCAAGTTCAGAGTTCTTGCTGCCAGAGTACATCTTCACCTACGTCGCCTTCCTCGAGACACTACGTACGAGTTCTCGTACGCCATGGCCAAGGACCACCGCAATCTGAGGCGAGATCTAGAACTGGAGTAGCGCGCCCCGGAGATCTTCCCCGCCATCTGGACGCCTTCGCTGATTTGGCAGGATGCACCACCGAGGCCACTCGCTCTTCCGCACAGCATGCACGGCTGTCTCTCTGTCATCGCAGGGCCCATGGGAGTCAGTGCCTACACTGTCCACGGCTTGCGACTATTGGCCATGTCGTAGAGACCTTCTTACGTCGGCATTGCTGCAAGGAAACTGCGTTTTCATCAGTATGATCCTGGAAGTCGAAATGGCGCGTCAGCTTGGTGTGCTCGGCCAGGTCACCGTCGGTCGCTTCACATGCTGCTTGAAAGCGCGTACGACCTCCCTGTGTCGCTGTCCGACCCGAGAATTTCGAGCCTGCAGACGGCGCACGAAGCTCCTCGAGGTCACGGAGATTGCCGCATCATCCATCCACCCCTCCCGGTCCTTCTATTTCGTTCGTGCACATCGATAACAACGACTTACACGATTTATACCGCCCCGCTCTGCTACTTGCGATCTGTCGCGCTCGTGCGGATGTACCGCGACCTCTCGATGCGGCCTCTGTTCTTCTGCCCCCGTCGCCGCCACTGTGCAGGAGATCGGTCATGTGCAGGACTAGACGGTGAGTTTGCCCTGCCCTCGTGTCGTCCCAGCTGCTGATTCCTCGCTCTCGTCACAGGGATCGCTCAAGAGCAATGTCTCTCATGACACACAGCAGGTGCAGCCCACTCCCCCCTCCTCCCATCCGGCCTACAAACATGCAGGGCATCACCCTTGCCGCTTCGCACGATGATCGCGCCGCCGCGTCTCCAGTGCGGCAGTTAGACAACCCAATCGATGGCTGTAGCACGCCTTCAGAGGTAGGCGCCATCCATTAGCCTTCTGCGCTCTTCCGCTCAACTTCTATACGTACGATCAGCTACCGCTCTTACAAGTCCCTTCTCGAGCTCTCCCCTCAATATCGCCTCCCCCTCCGCTTCCGCCATTATTAGTGTACGGGCACACTCTTCAGCGGCCTGTGCCGGATGCTCTGATGCCTTCCACAAGCGCATACGTGTCCCCCTACGCTTACTCGACCCTGGAGGGCCCAGTCCCCGAAAGCTTGCCATTCGAGCCTTCTCATGTCATGTGCATCGATGAAAGTGGTGAGTTTCCAAGAGCGCGACACAGGACATGCAATCATCTGACGACGTCCACAGGACTTAGGCCGGCTGTCGTCTTGTGCCAGGAAGCTATAGCTACGGTCTCGCATCGTCTTGCGCCTGCCTGGTCCGCAGCTTCTCCCGGCTGGGTGGCGACAGCGATGTCTTGCATCGGACGTCGACGCCGCGTTCTACCGCCATCTCGAAGGAGTCAGGAGACCATCTGCAGTACTCGACTACCTCGCAGATTTTTCAGAGCTACCCATGTTTCCGTCGCCCTTGGGATATCCTCTTCCACCTCAAATCGCAGCGAGGCTCGTTTATGACCGTGCTATCACTTGGAGAGGACGAAGTCCGCTCGCTCACGGTCCAGCTAATCTCCAGCGCGATAACCAAGGGCTACCGGGATGCGAAGATCCTCCCGTTTGGTAGTTACGAGACGAAGCTATACCTTCCCTTAGGGTAAGTCTGGATTGTGGGCATCTGCTCCATGTTGCTACAATATCTCATGCTCATTCCCAGCGACATCGATCTCGTCATGCATTCGTCGTCCATGATGCGTATGGACAAGGTCTCCGTGCTGCGCTTCCCTCGCAAACATCATGAAGCGTGCCGGGATAACAGACCGGGTTCACTATCATCGCGAAAGCGAAGGTGCCTATCGTCAAAATCGTCACGACGTACGACCGCTTCCCGGTCGACATCAGCATAAACCAGGGGAACGGCGTTACGACTGGCAAGATGGTGAAGCAGTTCCTGCAGCTCCCCGCGCTCCGGAGCCTCGTGCTCATCATCAAGAACTTCCTGAGCCAGCGCAGTATGA
>NW_027137989.1:0-45688 GCF_003813185.1 Lentinus tigrinus ALCF2SS1-7
GCTCTCCTCTCCTTATGCCCGCTCCCACTACCGCCACCGCTGGTGCACAGGACCAGGCCGACGTCATCCTCCAGCAGCTCGCCCAGGCCTCCACCTCCACCTCGTAGAACGCTAAATCTTACTCCTCTTGTACAATGTATCTACCGCTGAATGCGCTCGAATGAATATCCGCGCGATGCCCTTCGTCCTGCCTAGTATCCAATCTACCCCCGCTTTGCACAGACGGCGCCAATGCGCTCGAAACCGTCCAGGTAATGTAGCATTGCATGCTACTTCTCTGACTTTGTATTAGATTGCATTCACTTGCATTCGTCCCGCTGTCTGGGCCTCCACTCAAATTCTATCGGATTCTACTGAGATTACATTCTCTTACAAACTAGGGTGACGTATCCTGCGCACAATGCAATCTTGGGGGTAGATCAATGGATGCGCTTCGAACCTCTGACAGAGAGATTCCGTAGATTCCCGCGATTGCATGCATATTTGCATCATTGCATGCGTTTCCATGCTCTCAGAGATTTTGCTGATGGAAACACAGCTACAACATGTTCCAGCCTGAAGTGGCATGCTTCACCGTTCGCAGTGGTTTTGACGAATACATATTCTTTGGACATTCTTTTCACCCGTACAGGTCTCGACTCCCTTCGAACTGCGGCGAACACAGCGGCGTGCGGACCAGGCGGACCCCTGAGTCGCAGAGTTCCCGACAATCGACCGTCGACAGACTCGACACCCGAGTGACGGTTTTTTGGACATGGACCGCCGCGGCGAGGGTGTGAGACCGCGACTGCGACCGATTCAAGAGAGACCGTGGCCAAGTACCCAGATGGCATCGGACTCAGAGGTGAACACTGGATCGGGGCGAGGACCATTGACAGCGGGAGCTGTGAGACTGGGCCCTGACGCGGACGGGTTGTGAGAGGCACCGTTACAGGGTACCAGATGGGAAGCGCTATCACTGCGGAGGTCAGCAGGAGGACAGTTAGACTCTAGAGGTACGTTTGTCAAGCCATATCTGTTCCATGAGTGAACCGCTTTTGAGACCACCTGTGTCCTCAGCAGTGCAGGCTTTCCTGCGAATGCGGGTACGATACGACTGCGATCCATCGTATGTTCTCACATAGTCAAGTGGCCTCACTCGCAGTTAGCGTTCACTGATCAGACTCATACTCTGTTAGACAGCCAGTATCATCTTCATTTCTCCGCAAGGCGTTCATCCACGTCATTCTCCGAAGTTGCAGGAAGATGAACTATCGCCTCCGTGGTCGGGGCATCAGAGCCGTCATCTAGGAACGGCCTATGCAGCGCGCCTGTCTGCAAAGTCCGCATCGGCGACTCGTATCACGCACGTTCGTCGCGGTTCATGCATCGCGTCCGGTCACACTCCCCGAATGATCCTTGATGGACCTGAATGTGGGGGCGCAGGATGCACAGAGTGAACTGCCGTCTTCTCTTCTAGCACCGCGGACTGCTACTTTTGGACCCAGACTTCCACAGCCGTCTCTCAAGGTCCGCTTCCTGACATATTCGAGATGGATATGAGTTGGTCGTCGTTTTATCCCCTTCCAATCACTCTCACTTCCACCCGTCACCTCACTCAGCTTCTCTCCCGCTAGCAGCATTACAACGCCAACATGCAACCTCTCAGACGACATAATACCAGACCTCAGCGCCCCCGGTCCACACCATGGTCAAGACGGCCTGAATTTTCAAGGTCACACGATATCGACGTGAGTTGTTCCCTCTCCCTATTAGCACAGCGCTATTAACTGAACCTAACTCATGCTAGTACGAATCAGTACCCAAGTTCAAGGCTGGGGAGGTCGGCGACGTCGTGGTAGAGATGGAGGTAATCATGCAGTACCCTTTGCTCACATATACCTTGACCTACTCGGCAACAGGACTCCGGACCAGTCTCTCCGACATCAACAAGTGCATCCGCTCGAGGGGCAGCCGCTGTGGACGCGTGGATGGACTGTGCTACCGCCCTCAAGGATCATGACGAAGCCAAAATGCAAGGATGGAAGGAAGAGCTTGATGCGCATCTTGTCTTCGTGAGCATTTTTGCTTTCTCGAAACCACTTTACTTTGTTCACGAGCGCGCTCTCAATAGGCCGCCTTGTTCTCAGCCATACTCACCCCCTTCAACGTCGAATCGTACAAATTCTTTCTGACAGGGACACAGAATGGCGACCCTCCCCATCCGTTTAATGCTGTTCTCATCAACGCACTCTGGTTCTGCAGCTTGATATGCAGTCTCGCCGCTGCGTCAATCTGCTTGCTGGCGAAGCAATGGCTCAACCAATACACTACTGGCATGGCAGGCGTCTCTCCCGAGATCGCTCGTCTCCGCCAGTTCCGCTACGACAACTTGAAGAAATGGCGCGTCGAGGGCATCATGATGCTGGTCCCCATCCTTCTGCAGGGCGCCCTCGTTCTCTTCCTGATCGGTCTGGTCGAGTTCCTGCTGGCATTGAACGCCAAAGTCTCCGCGGCCGCCATTGCCCTCATTTCCGCCTTGCTCGCGTTCATTCTCTTCACCACCCTTCTCCCCACCTTCAAGCCCGACTGCTCGTATCAGTCCCCGCAAGCATGGGGCGTCTTCGTTGTCTTCCAGGCGCTGAAGAGACCTGCTCGTGCTCTTGCGGCATCCATATCGGCCTACGCTAGCCAGCTCGCGATCCCCCACGCAGACGGACAGCTTCGCCGGTTCCGTAACAGGCTAGCCCAGAAGGTCGTCCGGAGACTGAAGAAGTTCGCGAACAAACCGACCACTTACAGCTGGAAGGCGCACGAGAGGATCCTCATTGACGACAAGGATGCGATGCTCGACCGCCACATGCTCGTCGGGGCCGACGCGACGTTCCTCGACGACAGCTTCCTGCGCAACGTCGTTGAGCCATGTCTCAACGATATGCCGCCTGCAGCGGCGGTGCAGTGCTACTACCGCATCATGGGCCACCGCGCGGATCGCGTCGTGGGCGGGGTCTACTATTTCGACGAGAACGGCAGCTCGCGCGCGGAGTCGCTGGCGATCCTCACGGACATCACCCTGGACACGCTGGAGAAGATGCGCTCTGACAACGTCTCCATCGAACATCCTATACGTACACTGAAGACGTTGGAGCCGCTCCTCGTTCGCTCGCTGCCCCTGACCTACTGCCACTTCTGTCGCGTGATGCTGTCGCTGCTGGACGACAGGGATGCGACAGTGCGTCACTTGGCCTTCTCGATCCTGTACCAGCAACTGTCGAGGAACCTCGACCTCGCCGAGCAGCACTCGCCAGAAGGCTGCCATGGTGAGCCAAAGCCATGTTGCGCGCATCGCGCTTGCACTGACTTGTGTGTATTCGCAGACCTCGGCAAGATAGTGGCGTTCATTAGCAACGCGCGCACGGACGGCGACACAAAGCACTTCCTCGACGCCTGCGATCTCGTCATCTGCCTCGCGACACTGCCCGGCGCCGAGTCCGCAGACCAGATCACACACCTGCGGGACACACTATCGCACCTGCAAGACTTCTTCGAGACGCCTCTCTGGAAGAGCGAGCCGCGGCTCCTGTACCCCATCTCGCGGATTGCGCCCCACCTGGTCTCGTTGCAGAAGCGCTACCCGCACCTCCTCCCGGCGGAGCTGGTCGACGTGCTTGGGGACGTCGCGGAACAGGCGAAGGGGCTCAACAGGGACGGGAACTGGGAGGACAAGGTCATCATCCTGGAGACGACGCTGGAGGAGCTGAGGGTGCTCAAGCAAGCGAGCTCGACGCAGTCCACGCTGAACGAGGAGCTCCGTACACAAATGACGCGGCGGCCGTCGCTCATGCGCACTCCTCTGGGGATGCTGGACGTTGATCATGAAGTTCGTGCGAGTGTATGAGCGAGTGCACGATCCACTGTCCGCATTTATATATAAGGTATGATACAGATATCTAGTGTAGGTACATGTAAGTTCTCGTGCTCTCAGTAGTAAGTCATCTTAGATCGTAAGTATACTCCTAGCTATCGTATACCCAGCATTATTTTCCTGTCCTTCGTTACAAGTAGTACCTGAAGTGCGGGTGCCTATACAATGTATAAGTCTGTCAGCGTCGTCCCATTATACGGAAGAGATAGAGTACGCACCTATCACCCAGATCGCCCAGATCCTCCCCAATCAGATCATCTTGCTTGTTCCGCTTGACGTGCTCATGCGCGTCACGATCGCGCTTCTCGTTATCCCTCTTGTAGCTATACCACAGGGCGGTGCCCGCAATGAGTGCGCCGGCGTAGCACCCAATGTTGATGGCATGCCCTTGCACGTAGCGCGGGGCCCACTCCGCACGGTAGATCTGGCCCGACACCGCGCCTCCGATGTTTCCAAGGGAGAAGACAAGGCCGACGGCCGCAGCGCGCTTGTTCGATCCTGCGACGTTGCTGTTGAGCCACACCCAGCAGATGGACACCGGGATGAACCTGCACAGGGTGGGAATGTGAGTCATGGCATGCTCAGACGGCTCTAGAGCGGGTGAATAACGCACATGAACATGACGAAGAAGAACATGATGTAGCGCACGACGAGGTTCTCCACCGCCATGAGCACAATCAGCGCCACGACAACCACGATGATGGCAGCAACGTAGTGGTAGAACAGGTGACCGTAGCGGTCCGCCGTCCAGCCCGCGGTGAGCACGATGAAGAACCCGACTCCGTACGGCGGGCACGCCATGAGCGTCGCCCGCGTTCCGCTGTACCCCAGCCCGGTCACGACGGACGGCAGCGAGAGAATGACGCTGTAGACGGGGATGTAGATGGTGAGGTAGACGAGGCCCCAGAGCCAGGTGCGCCAGTCGGTGAACGCGGAGCGGATCTGCTTGCTGCTGAAGGACTCGCCGGCCTTCTGCGCATGGTCCGCCTCGTTGGCGAGCAGTACAACGCGCCTCTCATCTGGGGTGAGGAAGCTGGCGGTCTCCGGATACGAGGACATGAAGACCGCCGTGATGAGGCCGAAGCCTGCCGTGATGCACCCCTCGACGATGAAAATCCACCTGGTGGATGTCCGAGCGTCAGATGTCACTCGAGCAAAAGGGAGGAAACAAATGGTGCTTACTTCCAGCCCGCGATTCCGTGGGTCCCGTCGAGGGCATGGATTGCCGTGGCCAGAAGACCGCCGAATGCACCCGTGAGAGATACGGTCGAGTAGAGGATTCCGAAGCGTCGGCCAAGTACCGTCCGGGGATACCAGCAGCTCACTGCAAAAGATTCCGATGTCAGATCAGGGTCCGTGTAGGAAGACGAGCGTACTCACTCCAGTATACGATACCGGGAAGGAAACCAGCCTCGCAGAGGCCGAGAAAGAACCGAATGGCCAGTAGTCCTCCTGCGGTCTTCACCGTAGCGAACAGCGCACATACCAAACCCCAGAGCACCTGTTACCCAGGCTTAGCCGTGTACTAGGGATTCTCCCTTGTGGAACTCACCGTGAGGATTGGGATATACCATCTCGGACTGACGCGCCGGATGATGACATTCGACGGCGTCTCGAAGACGACGTATCCGATGAAGAAGATGGACAACGCCCAGTTGTACTGGCCGCTCGTCAACTGTAAAGACTTCGCAAGTCCGAGGACCTTCGCATTGCCGATGTTCGCTCTGCAGTGCGGGCGTCTTCAGTGAATCTGATCATGCGCTGCAAAGCTCGCCCGAACGTACCTGTCGATGTAAGATGCTAGATAGAGCGCCACCGCGATGGGCAAAATATGCCGATCCACCTTCCGCCATGTCCTTTTCACCAACACTGGATCCAGGTGCTCAAGCTCAACCCTGGCGGCCTCCTCGTGTTCGCCCTTGGACTTGAGCGAGGACGGGTAGCTTGACAAGGACGCGTCTGCCTTGACTGTCATCTTGCGGAACGATCGTCGATGAGAACGTGGAGGTGCCTGCAGCAAGTGGGCTGGGAGAGAAGCTCGAGCATATCCAGCTCCGAGCGACGCGCTATAAGAAGCGGCTGGCTCAGGTCCGTCCCAAGGTCCATATCTCTAGAAAATTTCGTTAGCCTGTCGCGTAGAGCAGATAGCAAGCAGAGAAGTAACTGACTTTATGATGCAATATTGCGCCGGCTGGCGCGATGTTGTCATCCGTCCGGAGGCGCACGCAATCCGCTCTCACTCAGGCGCCGTTTGCGCAAATGTGCCGCAATGCAACGCTGGCCTCTCGACTCGGGTCTCCTGCTTTTCTTTTAACCACTTTCCGGTCGCTGCATTGATTGAACCTTAGCATTATTGGAGAGCGCAGACCAGGTCCCTGCCAAGTCCCGTCGCGCAACCGACGTGATGACGGGAGGATCGCTCAACTTCAGTGACACCGGGCTCGGGTTAGGCTAACCCGGTACATCATTCAATCAGCGGTCTCAGACAAGAACGAAGTTGAGAAGTTGCGCAGTAGGGACTTAGCCATCGTCACTATCAGAGCGAGTTGCAGCAAACCAACTTGTCCTGTTGTTCGGCAAAGCCTTGTAAATAGCATATTGTATTTTATTGTTATTATGTAATAACAGTCCGATATGGTGTAGTGGCTAACATTATCGCCTCTCACGCGATAGCCCGGGGTTCGATTCCCCGTGTCGGAAGCTTTTTTCCATCTCACTCCACTTCCCCAGTCGTGACCTTCTAGACTAACCTCGTCCTCTATCTGTATATCTCGGCATGCAATCCGTAGTGCGGCAAGTTTCCCTTCCCTAGCTTGTGCGCGATATATGTCATTGGCACGATAAGATATACGAACATCACTCCGAATACAAAACGCGGTGACTGAGACCTCAAACAGTCCGATAGAAGAACGAGAGGTATAAAAGAAGAGTGTTTGTCGAAAGGGAGCGAATTTGTGTAAAGATTGGATGGAGCCTTGGAACTTGAAGATTTGCCGCAGTCAGCTGTTCATCGCCCGAGTCCATCTGGATATGCCGCACTATAGGTAGGACACAGGGCATCCCAAGCAGCTACACAAACGGGTCAGCCGTCAATCGCTGGAGTTATGAGCCTCGCAACTAAACTCACATGAAGGCGTGTTGTCAGCCGAAGCATCAGCCGTGTCCTCGCTCAGGACTATAGCGAAGCCAGCGTCCAGATGGAAGTCGATATGGCAGTGAAGGAACCACGGGCCGGGGTTGTTCGTCGTGAACCGGATCGTGACGTTGTCTCCTGCAGTTCCGGTGCTGACGGTGTCGCGCTGGGGCGGGTTGTCGTAGTTGTAGTCGCTGCTTCCTGCGCTGCGGACGACGTAGAAGGTGTGCTGCGGGCTCACAGGTTAGCGGTCCAGACACCACTGGACTCCTCAGAATCTGGAGCACTTACCCCGTGCAGGTGGAAGGGGTGTGGGGTTCCTGGGGCATTGGTGGAAGTGATAGGGAAGGAAAGCTCGATGGACGAGTTGGACGGGAGGGTGTATACGCTCCCGCTGGGCAGGAGGTCCGCCGCCGTCTGGGCACCGCTCATGATCTGCAGGAGGACAGGGACGGTTGGCGGGATGAAGGGCTCGCCATTGATGAAGAAGTAGGTGCCATTCTACGGACACGGATCAGATAACGCAGCTGCGACGCGCGGAGGGCGACTCACGAAGTCGAAGTCCAGATTCAGAGCATAATCGACACCGCCCTCAGTCGCGTTACCAGGGGCAGCAAGATTCTCCAGTGGGACAAGATCCGTCTCAGCGAGCGGGATGGAACTAGTGAGCGTTGCAGCATCAGGTTCAACCGCGTCGGCGCCACTGTAGCGCAGGATGGCGGAGTTGACGCCTCCATCCGTTGTGACGGTACCGGTGTTCGGGATGGCTTGAATCCAGTAGTTATCTACCGCTTGGTCTGCAGTGAGCTGTAAAGGCCTTCAGAATGGAACGGACTAGGTGAGGTTGAGCGCGTTCGGCACTCACAACGAACGAGTATCGCTGGCCCGCGTAGATCTGGATCGAATCCACAGTAAGTGGCTCGACATTGACTCCGTCAACTTCAATGACGGTGAAGTTGTGTCCCTGAATATAGAATGTGAAGTTCGGGTCGCACGAGATCGAGACCAGGCGGAATCGGTAGCGAGAGCCCTGCGTGACATTGACGACAGCCAGAGTAGCATCGGCGTCGCCTCCGGCCGCGCGGCCTAGTCCGTTGATGAGTACCGAATCCGCACCGGTCCTACAGACAATGTCAGGTCACAACGTTGTATGATCGATGCAAACGACGCACGGGAACTGAGCACCGAGACGAGCGGCAGTGTGGTACCAGTCAGCCAGCGTGATCACGGTGGTATCTACGTATATAGTGAGATCACAACTCGTGAGACCATCGAGGGAGGAACTCACCGTCATCCACGTCGTACATCGACAAGTACGGATCGTCAGGGTCATAGACGACCATCGGGCCGCGCAGGCCGTCGCAGTACTGGGTCGACAAGTGGCTATGGTACCAGAAAGTGCCGGCCTGGCCTGTCGCAGTAAAATCGTAGAGGAAGGAGTTGCCTGCCGAGATGGGGCACTGGTTCACGAACGCCGGACCGTCGGCCCAGTTGGTACCTTTCTGGAAGAAACCATGCCAGTGCTGTAAGGGTACGTAGATCAGATACCTGCGTGTAAGAGAGTACTTCAAGAGCGGTCCGTGACTCACGATCGTTGTGGAGGTGAGCATGGTGGAATTGTCCAGGTCGTCGATCACGTTGATCTGGAAGTTGTCGCCCTGGAAAGACATTGAATCATCGCTGGGACATGAATGTTCAGGTCTATAGACGCACCTTGTTTCCGGAGATGAGTGGTCCCGGAAACTGCCCGTTCACGACGACTGCTGCCCGAGTAAATCCATCGGGCGAGATGTCAGCGTCTGAGATAGTCAGGTCCGTGGATGGACCAATAGCACCCGCCGAAAGGCGCGCCAACGCGAGGCCAGCAACGGCGAAGTTTGCAAAAGAACGAGAAATCCCCATAGGAGACGACAGTGAACGCAAGGCAGTAGATGCAGAAGGAATTGGGGAGTAGTGAACGAAAATCAAGTTGCTTGGACCTGGAGATGAGAGGAGTGAGGCATTTTATACACACAGCCGTAGACGTAACGAAAGCAATTCCCTGGTCCCAGCGCCAGCGCAGCCTTCTACCCATCACGGTGTCATCGATGTACCACGAAACGCGCAGTCAAGGTCGTCTGCAAAAATCGCGCGCGTGTACGGTCCCGCAGCGCCGGCTAGCAAGACCTGTACGGAGAAGCCAGAGTTGCGGGAGGCTGCGGGTGTCCCGCCCCCGCTCATCCTGCCCAGAATGAACATGGTTTCCGCATCATGCGAAGAGCGGGGGTTCGGTTCAGGTGCCGGACCGTGCCACTACTAGATGCCGGAGGACACAGCTGGCTCGTCTGCGGCGGCTCCTGATGCATCTCGCCAAACTGAGGCATTTTGAACGACAGTTCGCAGCCACGTCCCATTCGGTGCCGCGGATAATAACGGCATTCTGCATCTGTACAACCTGAGATGCCGGCGGTACGCATCAGAACGGCGACTGCGGAGAGAAGTCGAAGATAAAAATACGCACTTGGAACAAGGATGCTGTACCGATATGGCCGTTTGTATAGGACACGGCATTCGCGGATGAGCTGCGCACTTGTCATGTTGCGCCCCTCCGAGGTTCGCGTGAAGGACATGCGTCTGCTGGTGAAGGCAGAATCGTACCGAAGCTGAGGTGTGAATACATTTGCGGAATTGCAGGCTTAAGGCTATCTGTACGATTGAGGAGTGCTCGGTTGATAGCCAGGGAAGGAGAACTCACGACGCAGGTTGAATGAGATCATACCTGATCTTGCCTTTGAACTCGATGAGCACCTGGAAGTACCAAACTTCCTAGTTCATATTGCAGAGGAATCAGTTCGTACTGCTTTTGGATGAAAAAAAAGCAGGACAGCGCATGTAACTCTAAGCGGTAGTATGATGTGTAGTAGCCGCCAGGCTGTGAGGCCGTTGCATGCCGTTGCCGGCGTAGTTGAGGTGGCAGTGATGACTCCGAAGCTCGGACCCCATAAGAAGGGAACGCGAGGTCCGGCAGGACACCCTCGAGAGCGCGGGTAAGTACGACCACCGCTAGAGATGCGTATGCTAGGCCGCTGAGAGAGTCGACGACTGCGATCAAAAGACGACCGCAGCCCGGACAGCAGGATGGAACTCCTGGACTGCTTTGCCCACAGAGCCAGTGTGCATCGAATTGTAAGCAAGACATTTCGTTGTCATTGAAGTTGTTGTCGCGATTGTTGCGGTTGTTGTCAAGTTGTGGTGGTTCTCTACTAGTACTAAGACTAGAGCCGTCCCGAAAGCGAGTGTTGGCGGTCACGTGCCACGGTCTCGCCGCTGAGGCCTGAGGCCAGGACACGCCACGATCAAATACCGCAGTTAATAGCAACGAGATGGATACAGTGTATAGAGGAACGAAACACAACATGATACAAGACAAACAGTATCCGTACGATACTCGACCCGCCACAGAACCGTCACCTAGTCATCCTCGCTCTCCGTCGAAAATCTGACCGACTTTGGCTCCGCCACGCGCTTCTTCGTCGGTGTGGCCGGGGATTTCTGTTGTGATCGGGGGAGAGGTAGTGTGACCGCACTAGCTATACGCACGGGCTTTTCTTGGAGGCGCACCCGCTTATTGCTCGAGCCGGTGGTCTTCGTCTCGCCCGGGCCAGAGAGCAGCGGTGGCCCCACATAATTGGCGGGGATGCGGTCGCCCACCTTGTCGTCCTTCGGCCATGTAAACAACTCCGGGTCCAGATAAGACTCCAGCAGCCGGACGATGGGGAAATGAGTGGTCACGTTCTTCCAATCTCGCCAATCCTTCTTGGACGGTTCGAAGTCGTCCTCCGTATTGTCGAACATAGAATCAGGTTCCTGTCCCGGTAAATTCATGTCGTCGGAAAAATTCAGGCGCCTCTTGAGGGTGCCGTCCGGGGGCGGGCGGGGAGGTGGGGGCATCTGTGCCCGTGCCTGTGCCTGCTGTTGCCCCTTCCCCTGTTCGAGAGGCTGCTTGTATAAGGTGACAGTGCGATGGGACTTGAACCAGGACAGGAGCTTCTTGATGAGGTTGTCCATGGGTCCATCGAACTTCAACTCCAATGCCTCGTCCCGGTCAATCATCAGCCTGCCAGTTTCGATGGCCGTCCGCTTTGTTGCGCCGCATATCAGCCTGCCATCATCGGCCCGGGAGTACTGGTCGAAGAATGCATCGAGATAGTCGGCCACCGTGATATCACTAACGTTGGACTTGAGATAACGAGCGGCGTGGTAGATCAGGACATAGAGGAAGGACTCCAGCTCATCGCAAATTTCAATGGACTTTCCTCTAGAGAGGAGGGCGACGGACATGTATTGCCACGTACCCTGGGCGAGGTGATCAGATGAGAAGGGTGGTGAGCTTCTAAAAGAGGTGTCCACATACCGTACGCTCCGGCTGCCGTCCCTGAACCTTCCCGACGGGCTTGTCGGCGATTGGCTTGGACATCTCCCAGTCGGCCAGAAGGCCCGACCACTGTACGGACCACACATTGCTTGCCTCGTCGTGTAGGACCTCCGGATAGATAAGGATGTTGCCACCGCTCACATCCCGATGGAGAATAGGACTCTCTGTGTCAGTGGCAGCCTTGTGATGCGCTGTGCAAGACGATGTAAGAGCGAAGCCAATGGCACGGATCAAGCAAGACTTACCGAAGATGCATTGCAGGATGATGAACACCAGTTGTTCCCCCGTCTTAACATCGCGCAGCGGCATCGCGACTTCTTCAACGACGAGCCGATAGTGCTTGTGGATCCGCAGGGGGCAGTCCTCGCGGAATGGAGTATCAGCTCCATCGAGACCCTTCAAGGATGGAATGTCCACGCCGGAGTCGTCCTCGTCGATCCGCTTCCGCTTCGCGCTTGAGGTTGAGGAGGAGGAAGGGCGAGTGGGGTCGGCTTGTTGAGACGGGCCCGAGGCCGTCGGACTGGGCGGAGGGTTCTTGAGCTCCCACACAAGTGACGTCAACGTCGTCTGGTCCTGGATGTCCCCATGACAGACAACGGTAGGCACGTTGGGAACTTTCGCCTTGTTCAGCTTCGCCAGGACGTCACCCTCCTTCTCGAGAAGAAGGTAGTATGCTCGCCAGGCGTCTTTGAGCCACACGAAGCGACCGGTTTGGCAATCCAGAGCGACATAACCACGAGTGCCTCGCCCGAGCAGGTGCTCCGCGCAGAACACGGGCTTGCAAACGAGGAAGTACTTCATCGTCTCGCCGTCCGGAACCTCGAGCTTGTACCTCGGCCACTCCTTGGCCAGGCTTTCGCGAAACATATCGCGAACGTATTTGAAGGTGTAGGGAGCCTTGGGAGGAGCATCTAGCGGGCCCTCGGCGTGGGCGATGTCGTCTGGGTTGGGAGCGGCAGCGAGGTCCATCGCCTTGAACTCCTCATCGCTATCGGATAGGCGGATGGCGGTGGGGTCGATGCCAAGCTGTTCGTCGGAACACTGGGAGATGCGCCACAGGACGTCGCAGAAAAACTCCCAGTCCTCGTAGTAGTCGATGGCCTCGGTGACGACGGCGCCGGAGTGGTCCCAGCGGAGGAAGCGACAGATGCGCCCGACGATGATGGGCATGAAGACGGCCTCGCGGTGCTGGGCGAAGAAGACGAGCTCGGCATAGGAGATGATCTGACCGAAGTTCTTCGTGCGCTGTGTGGTCTTTCTGACCGTCACACCGCCCCGGACCGTCACGTCATCGAAGAAGGGATCCTGGCAGTTGGAACCGGATTTCCATGCCTTGAACTCGACGGGCATGAGCTGGTCGGTCCAGTGAGGCTTGTTGTCGATGGGAACCATTCCGTCACGCCAGAAGGCGGCATCCAGCTTCTGCTTGGCCTTGTCGATCTCGGAACTGTCAGACCTCAGATGGCAGGAGCCCATCTTGAGCCCCGGCACGAGGTCGTTCTTATTGATGATGTCAATCTGGTGGTCTCAAGGTCGGTGAAGGAGGAGGGCAAGAAGAACGTCAAACTCACGAAGGTCTCTTGCAACTCCGGCTCGCCCATCGCGTTGGCATCCTTCAGCTTCTCGAACGGGTTAGCGAGGAGGCACGGCTTCGAACAGGCGGAGGAGGGTGGGGGGCGGGGGAAGTACTCGTCGGCGAACTCGGATTTGGTGTTTCCGATGCACTTGCTTGTCATATCTTGTGCTTTGAATTGTCGAACCTGAAGGAGGTTGCCAGGGCGTTGGTTGCGGAGAGAGCCCTGCTCATGCGAACTGTAGTTAGCCTTGGAGTACGGGGTGTCGCCAGTGGCAGCGTGGTCGGCCATGGTGACCGACGTAGAGACAAGAAGGGGGCGGACTTACAAGAAGGAGGCAAGGGCTGGGCTTTTATGAAGTACGTGCGGGTGGTTGGGGAAGACGCGTGGCACCGTGATCTTGATTAATAGCGGGCCACTGACAAACGTGTCGCACAATAGCGATCTGGACAAAGGGACAAAGGTAGAGTGGCGGAGCAAAGCCAATGGACGCAGATGATGGCGGTTCTAGTTCAAGTTGGAATTGAGGCGACATGCCATATCGGGGCACAACATGAGGCCCGCTTGCCGACGGCTAGCGGCAATTTGGCGCCTGCTTACCTGTCCACTCCCGGCCTCTTCCCCCTTCCTCGCAGAGGCTATGGGGTATGCGTGTTCTTGCATGATCATCAAACTATTTGATTTACAGTCGAGAATGTCAGAGATGACTGGAACCACAACGACTCAGTCTATTTCCTGCGGGCGGCTCGTGGGAACGCGGTGGTTACAACCACCCAGATCACACAGCCACCTGGGCTCTATGGTCTCGCCTGGCCTTTCGTGGCCCACAGCCCATGCCATCGATGCGCGGAGTCATGAGCTTTAGAACAATGCTTCCGATTGGATGCCGGCATTGGTATTTCGTCCATGTGTGATCCGAACTGGCTGATGAAATGACTCCTTAGCAGGAATACGTGGCCGCCATAAGCCGTGCTGCGGTACTTGCTGCAGCAGTGCTTTGCCGTGGGATCGTTGTAGGAACATTCCTTTGTGCCTATTCTTGATTGTAAAGGGAACTGACACCGCCGCGAACCATTCAAGTTGTCGGACGGCCCATGGAAACCACCCTCCGAACCACCCCTCACATTTCTCGACACCATATCTCACAAATACACATAGATGTGCGAGTCCGAGGACAAAAAAAAACAAGAAACAAGTTGCCAGCTGCAGAGTCACGAACTTCTGCTGGAAACTCTAGTCTCCCGGTTAGCTATTATGGGTCGTGCCCTCTCATGAAGGCTCTCTGAGTCCCGGCCTCGCGCTCCATCTCGTCCTTCATCTTCATCTTCTCTCCCCCTTCTCCGTTCTTCTGGAAGAGAAGCCGGCGTTGAGGTCGTACTGAGACCTGGTCGTTGGGGGGAAAGCGAACTCCAGCCCAAATATGCATGCGACGGGCCTCGCGGAACTCGGCGCTCAGTGGCCGTGAAGACCTGCGAGGCGACAGTGAGCAGTGATGCTTGCACTAATTTTGGACGATAAGTTACCTGCTGCAATCTAAAAAGACGCTTCTATTGATTCGCTTCGTCTTGCAGCTTGCAACACTGCAACGAATGCATCCTTTTCTCGAGGCCAATTTCGTGCATTCAAAAGGTGAGCATTATGTATTTTCATGAGGTCCAATCTCTATCCCTTCGTTGTTTCCCAGAAGGATGCTTTCTTTGCAGTGTTGAGCTTATCGTCGCCGACCGCCTCCCACCCTGCACGCGGCATAAGTTCCTCCCGGTTTGGGTCCTGTCGAGCGTCACGCACGCCGCCCTCCGTCACGTCCTTCAGACCCTTCATGAGCCCTTCGTTCTCGCTGCGCAAGCGATCCATGGCAGACTTGCTCAGGTCCTCCCACTGCTGGGCTGGCTTGTATAGAAGAGAAAGGATGCGAACGCCCAGTGAGGAACATCATGGGGGTGGACCCGCGCCAATCTCACCGCGCAACCCGAAGTGTCTGCTCAACCTCTGGTTCGGCTAACGTGACTTGTGTGTTCCCTGCGCATAGCTTGATTCTTCAACGCGCGAACTTCAGCTGAGCACGGAGTTCCTTCGATGCCTCTTGCGCCTCAGCCGCACACGTCCACCGTCCAGTGATCCTGATCGCGGTGCTGGAGGACTCTGGCAAGAGTGCGACGTTGGATCCGTTCTGATGCGCATTATTGCGGTGAGAGCCTGCTCTCCGAATATTGTGCTGGGAAAGATCTGTTAGGAACCCGGCGTGTACAGCAAAGTCTTCAGGAGGAGTATCGACTCATCGTGGCATGTGGCTACCATTCTTGTTGGTGGCAGTGCATCAGCGCCAGCAACCGACACAGGCTCCTCCTCCTCCTCCTCCTCCTCCTCCTCCTCCCACTCTTCCTTTCCACCCCTCTCCCTTCAATGGAAAGCAGACCCAGGTTGAAGGATCCGGCGAGCGAGCGGATTCCACAATACGGCCACGTGGTGATCTGCCATCCGGGACTTGACCGTATTTTGTTCGCTTTTCCTGGTTTTGATCCCGTCCCCCCTCCTCCATTCACCGTCCATGAGTCCTCCGCGGCTCCCGAATCCTCTGTCGCTCATGAGGATACCTCCAAGTCTTCCTTCGTTGCGGCCTTGGGAAACACATCTCTCAGCGGCACCGGTGGTGTTAACCATCGGCTCGTCTTGGACTCCTGTCGCGTTATCACCAATAACCAAGACGGCTATCTGAAGACCGACATAGGTGGCGCCAAGCGGGTGCTTGCCACCACTATCACCTTGCCCTGCGGCGTCTACTACCTGCATCTCGCCAACCCGCTCACTCGCACTTGCTACAAGATCGTGGCCGATTTTGCCGCATGGAAGTTTCCCCTGTCGCTCCCCGCTCATTGGCAACGTTGTCTGAGCAGGGATGACAGGTCCCAATTGCAGTATTTTATGACTGTGTCACCGTCGAGTATGTCCGACGCTGTGAAGAATGCCGATGCTAAGTGTGTCGTCTCTGGGTATGAGCACTGTATGCTCGCTCATCTATCTCTCAAATGCGCGCGCACGTATCTGATTTCAACCTCCTTTGTGGCAGCGTTGCAGACCGCGCACCTCTTGCCCGAGGAGGAACATGCCTGGTTCGACATGTGGCGCATGGTTAACTACTGTCTCAACGACAAGGCTGGGATCAACGACACGGCGAACGGCGTGGCTCTGGGGAGCGATATATACCTTTGCCTCGATCGAGGCGGCTTTGTCTTCTATCCGTGCGAGCCTCACGATCACATCCTCTACTTCGTCATCTCGGAGGTCGACTATGCACAGCTACTCCACCGTAGACCGGTGACGATACATAAGCGCGTGTCCGACGCATTTCTCTATGCTCGTTTCGCCTACAACATCATCACAAAACTCTACGATCCCAGTTTTTGGCAAGATTTCGCCTACCCCGTTCCTCACGCAGCGGTCACCAAGGTCACAAAGCAGAAGAAGACGGGTTCTAGCGGCCAGGCAACACAACTCCCGGACATTCAAGAAGGGCCATGTGAGTTGATGTCTAATACTACGTGATACAGACATTCACACATCTTTTGCACACAGCGGCCGGTGATACGACTGGAGCAGCCGCCAATGACATTGAGATGAACGAAGATACAGAGGAATCACCCGATAAGGACGCAGGTTGGACACGTATGGGAAACATAGCTTCATCGCGCATATAGTCACTGATGCTCGATAGCTGCAACTGCCATGCAAGACTCCCCACAACATCCAGACACGTCGACCTCGATTGAATCGTTACCTGAACTCATCCAAGAGACGGAGGAAGACGAGGCGTTTGATAAGATTTGGCATGAGCGTTTCCCAGGTTATCGTATGTTTCTGTTCCCACAGATGTTGCGTATGACTTGTGCTGATACTTGCGTAGCCGACGTTGAGCATCCACCTGACACTAGCGACATTCAAATCTGGAGTCACCCTGACAACCCGCGTATTGCAAGGCTCATAGAGGCATACCGGACAAGTCACCCCCAGATCGCTATGTCTTCGGCTGGGCTGCCGCTTCATGATACTACTCCGGCTTTCCACTTCGATGATTTATGCAGATGAGTAAGCTTTGGTAGAGGAAGGCTTCAGCGTATGTATTACCATCACGTTTTGACCATGATAGACTACTGTAGTTCCATTCCACCGATAGTACGATAGCTAAGTTGATAGTAGTATACGGCGCGACAAGCACTCGACTCGCCCCTTCATCGCAGGTCCGATACCCCTGCTGAAAGCATGTCCCACAACGCAACAGTGGATAGACATGAGAACAACGTACAAATTACATAGTTACAACAGGTAATAACACCGTCCAAAGCATAACCGTTCGGACACGCGTGTGCGAACAGCTCTAAAGCTCTCCCCGTTCGCGTTCCATCTTGTTCTTCTCATAGCACTCGAGCGTGATGCTCGCCAAGAAACCCGGTATGCACTGTTCCTGCTCGACCCAGTATCGCATCAGCTGCGGGAGATCCTCCGGTCCACCGTCGCCTTGTGCCACGAGCTGCATCTTCATGTTCTCTCCCTGGCCGTTCGGCTGGAAGACGAACGCGGCGTTCAGGTCGTACTGAGACGTGACCCGGACCTGGCCGTTGGGATAGAAAGCGAGCTTCACTCCAAGGATGGAGGCGATGGCCTCTCGGAACTCGGCGCTCTTGGCCGTGAAGACCTGCAAGGCGACAGTGAGCACTGGCAGTCATCGACGCGCTATGTTCGCACGGCGCGTTACCTGCTGCAACCGCAAAAGACGCTTCTCCTTCTGCTTCAGTTCGTCTTGCAGCTTGAGCTTGTCATCGTTGACCGCCTCCCAGCTCGCACGGGGCACAAGTTCCTCGTGATTCGGGTCCTGTTCGGACCCACGCGCACCGCTCTCCTCCAAGTCCTTCAGACGCTTCATGAGCCCTTCGTTCTCGCTGCGCAAACGGTCCATCGCAGCCTTGCTCAGGTCCTCCCACTGCTGGGCGGGGTTATCCCGAAGGGAAAGAACGCGAACGCCTGGAGGAAGATGTCGACCCGCGCCGATCTCGCCGCGTAACTCGAAGAGTGTCTGCTCGAGCTCGTCAATCTGCTCAAGATGCTTCTCTGTCTCCTCTTCGGCCTCTTTGAGCTCTGCGCGAGTGCGTGTGAGAGGGGGATACACCTCGACGAAGACATCACATACCCTTCTGGGCCTCCTCTTTCGCAGCGCGCTCCTTCTCCAACTCAGCCAGTAGCTTCTGCTTGGCCTCAAGATCTTCAGCAACGATGGGGTGAGCGCGAATGTCCTGGAGCTCCTTCTCAAGAGTCGCAACGGAGGCTTTGTAGTCCTTGACCAGCGCCTCGAGCTGCTGCATAGGCTTAAGGGTTTCGTTCTCGGACTTGCCCTCGCCGTGAGCAGCCTCCTCGGCGTTATAGCTCGCCTATCGACGGTGAATGACATGGCGCACGATCTACGGGGCTAGACGTACCAGCATTGCTTGCAGAAAGCTGACCTCGCGCTCGGCTAATGTGACCTTGTGTTCGCTGCGCGTAGCTTGATCTTTCAAGGCGCGAACCTGAGCACGAAGGTCCTTCGATGTCTTCTGAGCCTCAGCCTCGCGCGCCTGCAGTTCAGTGATCTCCTGCTCGCGGTGCCGGAGGAGGGCGACATTGGATCCGTGCTCTTCCATGAGATGCGCATGCGCTAATCGGAGTGTAGAGAGGCTCTGCGTGACAGACACGGGGGTCTTCGAAGGGCTCGCTGGTTCCGCGGATGAAGACGCCCTGCCAGTGTGGCGACGGTTTGGTGACAAGTGGCGTTACGACAAAGAAGAAAGACGCACCATTCTGCCCGCTCCTTTCTCGCGACCTCCAGCTCCGCCTGAAGCTTCACAACCTGCTCGCGGAGTTCATCCGCACCGCGCAGCTTGCGCTCCAAGTCGCGCTTCTGCTCTTTCAGCACCTCCACGCTGGTCTGCTTCTCGTGCAGGATGTTGAGCTCGGCGGTCATCTTCGCGTTCGCGCTCTCGAGCTGGCGCATATAGTTGGCTTGCCGATGGAGCTCCTCGCGCACGACCGACCAGTTCTCGTCCTGCGCATTCTGGAGGGTGAAGCTTTCCTGTGCTGCGCTGAGCTCGTCGAATTGCATCTGCAGCTCATCGAAAGCACGCGCTCGCTCCTCGGACAGCCGCTTGAATTCGCCAAGTTCGTTCTCAAGTAAGGAGACCTGACGCGTTAGAGTTGTAATTTGCGCTTTCTGGGTGGCAATCGTCTGGGCCGTGCTCCGCGAGAGGGCTGAATGTTCCTCCTCGAGGTCTGCATGCTGCTCACGGAGAGTTAAGAGGGAGCTACGCAACGTTCGTAGTTCACTGTCAGCTTTCCTCTGCCCATCGTGCTATCAGTAGAGGCAGATGTGAGAGGGTTTTGTACTGCACACACCTTCTCCTCGAGATACTCCGCACGCTCGCGTTCCTTCGCTTCCCTCTCTTCCGCCTCTCGCTCTGAGAAGTATCGCCTGTCTCCTTCCAGTCTCTCCACGAGGATCTCCTTCTCGCGAAGCTTGGTCTCGAGCTCAAGCTTCGCCATTTGGGCCGCCGCGACTTGCCGCTCCAGCCCTGCGTGTTGCATAGTAGAGGAGAAGGCCTGTGTCCGCTGCTGTCTCTTAGCAGTCGAAAGCTGTGGGTCTGTCAACGCGGGCGTGATGAGTGTCGCTGCCGCGTGTTCGCTGCATTCGCCACTCACCGCGCTCCAGCTCCGCCTGCAGGGAGTCGCGCTTTATCGCGCCGCTACGTGGCATTGACGAGAGAAAGCGGCTCGACGAGTTAAGGGGCGTCGAGAACTTGTCGCCATTGCTCATGGTGGTGGTCAGGAGGAAGGGGCGGCGCGTGTCGGACGTAACGCGCACGCCGCTCGACGCGTCGAGGACGCCGGCGCTCAAGCGCCGACGCACGGTTTCCTTTTTGCCACCACTGCCAGTGCCTCCTCTCTCCATCTGCGGCATATATCCTCTCCCACCAGCGCACTCACGATGAGCTCCGACTCCGAACTGACTGAATTTGAGGACGACGAGGAAGTTTACACCAGGTCGAAGGCATCGAAGGGAAAGACGAAGGCGAACGGAGACTCTGACTCGGGCTACAGAATACGCGGTGCTCTGAAGGTTCCCCGCGCGACGACGTATACGTGCCAATCCCTATACGGTGCGCATATTAATGTCTCAGACCATATTCTTTGACTCACAGCGCGTGAGCAGAGCAGATACACGCGCAGGATGTTGACTTGCAGCCCGACTATCAGCGCGGTACGTTCTCTTCCACTCGTGCGGTGAGCTGTCGTTTTACAACTGTTCAACCACAGCTGTCGTTTGGCCTGATAACAAGCAAGTCGGTGAGCGGATCTCTGCTGCGGTTGCACGTGCATACACTGAAGTGCTGCAGGTCTGATTGACTCTATCTTCCGGAACTTCTACGTCCCCCCTGTCATCTTCGGTCAGTGCGCGTCATTGCCGACGATATGCGCTCTCACCTTTCGTGCTCTAGTTGTTCATTTCTCGGACGATGGTGGAGAGCGACGCGTGTGTGTGGACGGCAAGCAGCGTTTGACGTCAATCTATAGGTGAGCTGTTGCGTTCTGAGACTTTTGGACATATGGAGGCTCATCAGTTGTCATTCGCGTATGGGAAGGTTCATTGGCGGAGAAGTAAGTGCTGCGTCTTAGCCATGCGTTGTATCCCATACTGACGCGCCAGCAGATTCCCTGTGAGTCACAGATTACTGTAGCAACGTCTGACAGCTCATCTTTCATGCTCTCGGGTAGACAAGGATCCGTACGTTACTTCCGAAACATAAACATGCGGTTATTGGTGTTCAAGTTGAGTCTGCAGGTTTACTGGCGAGAAGTTTGTATTCAAGGACACGGGCAAGATCAAGGCGAAGCTCCTACCCGAGCGTTACAGGAAGCTCTTCATGAACAAGCAAATAGTGCGTGATGACTTATTCACCTGCCCGCCGATTTCTGGCTGACATCGTCCACCAGGTTTGTATGGAATACCAGGACATCACACCCGCGAATGAGAGAGAGATCTTCCAGGTATGTTTCATGAGAATCGGATCTATGAACCTATCTAACATTTGACTCCAGAGAGTCCAATTGGGAATGGCCCTCACCCCTGCAGGTTCGCGCTTGCTTTTCGTTCGTGTCGGGTGCGGCAAGCTCATCACATTCGTCAGAGAAACTTCAGGCTATCACCGGCCCTCAGGCAGACTTCGTCCGAGAGCTTCTCGATAATTACGTCGTCGACAAGTTGGCTGCAGACATCTCATGGGACGTCAGTCGCGCGAACGACTTCCGAGTTCTAGCAACAGCGGTATACAGTATCTCGAGATGGCCTCACCTGACCAGCATGCCGACCCTGAACGTTATCGAGAGTTGGTTGCAGGAGCCGGATGACCTAGACGACGAGTTCTGCCAGGACATACATGATACCTTCCGCATCTTCTGCGCCCTCGCGAAGGATGTTAAACTCAACAAGGTCTTCTGGCTACCCGGAGTCAAGAAGGTGGCTCCAATGGAGGTGCTGGCGATCGCTGTCTTGATCCATGCCAACAAGAAGAAGATGTCTATGGCCCAGCTCTCAGAAGCCATCGGGCTTATGAGAAAGGACATCAGAAAGACAGAGAAAGACATCAGGCAGAACAGCAGGATGTTCAAACTCGTCTTGACCTTTCTGAAGGAGCTCAGACCTTCAATGTTGACGGCTGAGAGTGGCACTCCTGCGGCACGGCAACAACGTACTGGCAAGAGGAAGAGAACGACGAAGTCACCCTCGTCAAGCAGTGATGGTAAGTTTCAATATAGACCGCCTCCTCCTGGAACTCGCTGCTCACATCGCTCGCGTGTCTTTGCCAGAGGATGCTCCGCCTGCCAAGAAGTCCACACCCAAGTCCAAACCCAAGTCTACGGCTCCCCCTCCTACGTCAGCACCACCCTCTACCTCGGCACATGTAGTCCCTTCGTCCGGTACCATACGTATTCCGCCTACAGGACCATCGGCAATGCGCGTTCCGGCTAATGCAAATCTTCCGCCGCGTCCTGGTCTCCCTACGCCTCCGACATTCTCTCAACGGCAGAATTCGCTCGGCGAGAACTTGATGGCTCGCATGAACACGTCCTCTCAAGCGGTACCTCGTCCAGTCCCCGGCGCATCTTCACAGTCGCACGTCAACGACTACCAGTCGAATCGCGCATTCCAGAACCCTCCAAGTGGTCCCGGACAGTGGCATGGGAGATGATTGGCATACCATCGCCTCTGGCCTTTTTGTGCAGGTGCGTCGTATTCGTTGTTTCATACGCTCGCACACAATCTTGATGTCGTTTCCAGCATACCTCGTCCCGCATTGTCTTGTAATACTTATGATGTCTGTTTGTCTTAACTCCTCTTCTCCGTCTGACGCGACGGTCTACACAAGCCTGGGTATATGCTGCGTTCTGGTATAGTAGACTGTTCGACTCGTCGTCGACCCCCCGGTACCGACCTCCAACCATGTCAGCCGTAGCTGTCACGCCACCAACTACCTTGGAAGCGTAACTGCATCCCCGTCACGTCTCGGATGCGCCTGAGCACTGTTGTGAGAGGGGTGACGAGTCCATACGGCCCCCTTTCTGGCGCCGCGTACAGCAGTGCTAACGGCACGACGACCGCGCCTTCCTCCGCCGTGCCCTCTTGCGCCGACGTGACCAGCGCTCCTGCATCTCCTCTTGCCGCGAACCTGATTGAATTCTGCCCAGGTGCGGGGAAGATAGCCCACTCGCGCGCCGTCTGGCCGCCGATGATGACCGTGGCAGGCGCGCCATTGACGACGCCGTCGCGGTACGGACCAAGCGGCCTCTCGACGTTGGGATCGCGGACATGCATCGACACTGCTGCGCCTCTCTCCAGCGTGCCCGGGTACGCATGCAGCGTGACAGGGTTGTCGCTCGCCTTGGACGCCATGCGCATAAGCGTCCAGGAGAGAAGGTGTGTGTGTCCATCGTCATAGCGCTTCGAGTGGTGTGACGACCCCCGACCCGCGTGTCGTCCATGGTCAGTGCCTGGCTCGCAGTCAGACAGAACGTATACTGGGCGAGAGGCGTCGTACTTACTGTTGCATGGGCGGATGAGGGCCTCTGCCGCGCACGCATGTCCTACGTCGTACTGGTGGGACCGGGTGAGCGACTCGCGCAGCCTCAATACTTGCGCATGGTGCTGCTGGAGTCGTCTCTGGACGAGGGGCGAGACCTCCTTCTGGCCTGTCTTCTCCAACTCCGCGTAGATCCTTGCCTGCTCGAGTTCGGAGGCGCGGATCGTCTGCTCGACGACCTGGATCGCGGGGTTGGAGAGGGGCCGGCCTAGCTGTTGGATCGCCAGTTGCGAACTGCGGACACGACGTTGGTGAAAGCCGCGCGGTTTGAGTCGAGGGTGCATGGCGAAGCCCGAGTGCGGTACCACTGCCTGTCCGACTGTGATTCCGTAGAGCGCGTTCTCGTCGTCGACGGCATGCAGATAGGCCCCGAAGACCATGGCGCGCTGGGTGCCGGAGCAGAACAGGGGGTCGCCAGGCTCGAGGCGGTCTGGGACGGTGAGCTTGTCCGGGCTGTACAGGTCGAATGACGTCGCCGTCGTGAGCGGTTCTCCGATGAACAGGTGCACGGGGACGGCGCTCTGCATGAGATGTACCATCTCGAGGACCTCGACGTTCAGCATTGTCATGTGCAGGACGATCCCGAGGACATGGCGGTTACCCGGGATCTCGGTGCGATGTAAGCAAGGGACGATGGTGGCTCGGCATCCGTCTATCTGCAGGAGAACGCGCGTAATCTTGTTGAGAGAGGACTCTGCTGTCCGGAGAGCGGGATGGTTCGAGTCGATTGCCTCGTACCGCACCCGAACGGTGCGTTGATTGGGATTGTGTATGAACCTTGAGTCGCATGCTGTTGGGATCCTCCTCGAAGAAGCAAAGGCCAAGAAGTCGCTCACCAGTTATGACCCAGCTCTATCAGCTCATCCTGGACGCTGTTTGTACGTGCATGTGTGGGAGGCATCGTCAGGTGCGGGGAGAGCGTCGAAGCACCATTGTTCCCCACCTCGCCCTTTTTCTTTGCTCCTGCGGCTCAAGAAGCCTATCGGTGGGGAGATCGAGGGAGGCCTTCGGACGGATCGCGGTGCGCGTGTCATCGTCGGAGTCGACCGTTTGTCATGCAGCCTAACTCGTTGCGTGCAGCGCCTTCGGCCCCGGAAATGCGGAGCTGACTTCAATCTGCTCTCATCAGAGTGTCGAGTAGACTCCCGACCCGATCCGGAAACAAGATCGCTGGACGGCGAAGTACATGCCTACTCTGATTTGCGTTCGATTCTGCCTGGTATGTCTACATCGTTTTCGCACCGCAGCGCCCTGGTATTGTTTGGAAAGACCGCGGAGTGCCCCTCGGATGTTCGGAACAGGGTGGTGGGTTCGAAAATCCACCAGAAAGCCTAGTGCATCACAGGGGTGAGCACCGCCACTATTGTCTATTGTCTTTTGAAACCACTTGATCGTGTGGAGGATCGGGAAATCGGACGATGCGATTCTACATATCAGGTCCCGTTCCCTTCCAGAGCCTGCCGCCACCTGCAGACGATCTTGCATGACCCCGTGGGAGCTACAGCCATCAGCAAAAGAACGGTCAGCTTGTGATGATCGTTTGACTCTTGCAGATTCGCTGGTGAGCAACTGAACATGCAGCTTTTGTTGCAGTAAATAAACATCTCACCAATGAGCACGTAAAACAGGTGTGATCACTGTACATGCATGCGCCCCCATCGAGCACGAGCTCATCGTTTGTCCTTCCTCTAGACGCCATCGATGGGTCAAGCTATTATCGTACAATGTAGAGTACGGGTGCGCCACTAGTCCCCGCTAGATTGGACTTATCCTATCCATCTCATCCCGCGGGGACGCAGGCTCTCAAGATCCCAGCGTGCATCGGGAGACGCAGTCTACTCCTGGGCGGCGGCGAGGCGGCCGTCGGGATCGAGCAGGGCGGCCATTGGAAAGGCGGACTCCGAATATTGTAGGACGCGCCAATGGTATGGGTATCATGCACATGCAAGTTCATTGAAGCGAGCGATTTCTGAGTCTGACGTGGTGTTCAACTCACCTTGAAGGTTCCTCTGATAGAGGACTCCATGAGGCGCGAGCAGTCTGAACCACGCGATCACGTGGCCCTCCGTTCCAACCCGCGTCATGTGCGGCGCCTAACTTCTTCTTTCACCACCACCAGCCTTGACCACCGCCACCACAATCGCAGCCTGATCGCAGCCTGAGGTTAGTGTGGACAGTAAGAGGTACGACTCTGAAATAATCCTAACTTCACCAAAGCTCACCTACGTACATTATATGCTACAGGTACCATGCCGTCGAAGCCACTAGTCGTCATCCTTTGTCCAGAGCAGTTCGACCTCTTTCTCAGTGTCTATGCCGAGCAACTCGATGCTCTTGAAGAGAAGCTTGAAATTCGCACAGCGAACACTCCGGAGCAAGTGCGACGCTACCTCAACAGCACAGTGAGGCCCCAAGCATTCATTGTCGCCGACGCGTTCATCACAACTCCGTCATACCGCGACGTCCTCATCCGACTGGTCGACTATGCACGCATCGGCGGAACTGTCATATATGCCGGTCTTCTCAGTAGTCTCTCGACTCCCTCTTCCTTGAGTGATAACTTCGAGCACGCATGGAAGCTCCCGTGGCGAACCGGCCCTTACCATCGCGAGACGGTCGACTTCAACGCTGTCAGAGGTATCAACACCAATCATGTGTCAAAGAAGTATAGCATGAAGGCCCTCTTCCTCGCGAACGTTGAGCGCCAACATGCTGTCTACCTCGAACCTGCCGATATCCGTCGCGTCGAGGCCGGACCACACGGCCGTGATGTGTACGAGACGCCTGCTGCGTTCGCTCCTGTTGGACGAGGTTTCTTGGGTTACATCGGCGACGTCAATGGGGAACCGGGTACGACCAAGCTTCTCCTGGCAATGTGTTTGCGACGCGATGCACGCCCGCCTGCCACTCTGGGGACTGGTGCGCCTCCGACGGTATGTCATCAGCCACAACGAGCTCTCCCTTGAGAAAGTTCTTATGCACATTTGCGCAGGATATCTCCAGCGTCATGAACTCGGCTGCAGCCGCCATACCTTCAGCTGTTCCTCTCAATAATCCTCGACGCAAGGTGTTGCTCTTGTCTCTCCAAAAATACGACTGGCACGATGAGGTCTACTCCCAGCTCTACCGAGCCCTCGCGCGGAACGCATATCTCTCCGAGGTTTGCAATCCCGCTGATGCTGTTTCTGCGCTGTCGGAACCTTCGCTGCCGGACGCGGTCATAGTCTCGAACGCCGCGATTACGGAGAAATCGCAAATCCATATGAACATCCTGCAGAAGCTCGTCGAGTACACGAAGAACGGAGGTACTCTCATCTTTGCCATGTCATTCAGCAGTTTCCTCCCTCCACTCAAGGCACGCGAGTTCTTCCAGCGATGGGGACTGCCATGGGACGCGGGTAGTTACTTCCGAACGACCTTTGCGCTCAACCCCGCAGGAGTACCCCGCCCCCTCTCCGAAAGCGCGCTCGTTCCATCGTTCAGTATGAAAGCGCTGCATCTGAAAAACGTCTCTTCGGAATCCGGTGTTTACTACGCCACTCCGGACTCTCATATCGAGTCGCACGTGTTCGCCCCAGATGAGATCAGTCCGGAAGAGGCGACCGAGACTCCTGCAGTCTTCGCACCGGTCGGGCGTGGTTTCCTTGGATACGTCGGCGACGTCAACGGAGAGCAGGGTTCCACCCGGCTGATCCTTGAGATGTGCGGCGTGCACATTCGTCCTGGCGACATGGGTCCGCGCAAGTTCTCGCAAAGCGTTTCAATAGGGCCCTCAGGGGAGATCACGCCTGATACACGGATTGAAGAAGAAGTTCCGTTGCCAGCACAACCTTCTCAAAATACGTCGACTGATCGGCCGCCACGCCCGCGTGAGGCGGAGGTGCGCGCGCGCGCTGCCGCCTGTGAGAAGGTGCGGAAAGAGAACATCGTGAAGGCAGACAGGCTGAAGGAGGAGGTGAGTCCTAGCACGCAATGGGCATCTCACGTGGTGACCAACATTTGCGCTTCCAGGGTAACGAGTTCTTCAAGCAAGAGAAGTGGGCACAGGCGGCTCAAAAGTACCGAGAGGCAGCATTGCTCGCCGGACCACAACCCGTTTATGTGTCGAACCTCGCTGCGGCGTTGTTGAAGTTGAAAGAGTAAGAATGGTATTCTCATCCGGCCATTGCTTGTCGTTGACTGGGAATTCATAGGTGGGATGCCGCCGACAGCGCTGCCTCCAGAGCTCTTCTGTATGATCCCAACCATATCAAGTCTCTATTTCGTCGAGCCCTTGCACGGAAGGAACGTGGGCAGTACCTGATCGCTGAATCAGGTGGGTATAACGCTGCCCTTCCAGATGTCAGCTTCTCACGCTGCCGTCGCAGACCTGTACCATCTACTCTCTATCGACAAAACCAACGAGCCCGCACGCGCCGAGCTCAATAAACTCCAAGCTCGACGACCCAATCCGGATGAAGAAATTGACGTGAGTGACGAGGACGCCCTCCGGGAAGCTCTCGAGATCGACTACTCGGACACCGACGAGCATACAGGCAACTTCGTCCCATGCAAGTTCTACAACCATGGCGGCTGTCGCAAGGGTGACACCTGCCGCTTCATGCATGCACCTGACTTGAGAAGCGTGCGCGATGAACTGTGAGTGTCCGCTTTCCTGGCAAAATCAACAGCGTGTGTTGACAGGACCTGCGCAGGGAGAGGAACGTTTGTCTCTCTTGGCTGGTGGGCGAGTGTTACCACGGAGGTCTGTGTCTCTATGCACACGACAAGACCTACCTTCCTGAGCACGGATGGTGGACCAGCGAGAAGCGGCTCCGTTGGGCGCGTGAGGCCTTCGACGAGGCCGTTGCATTGGACGCCATGGATGTCCCCGAGAGTATTCTCGCGGAGGCCATTAAACCTCTTCCTTGGCGTTACGATCTCTGGGTGCATCCTTCCGCTGGGGAGAAAGCGAAGGCCCTCCAACCTGCATCCGGATCTCGATCCTCGCGCAACATCCAAGCGGGTTCTTCGGCACAGACATCGTCATCGCGCGCAGGTCAGGGCTCTTCTCGCGCGAACCGAGCCTCAACACACTGGCCTCTCGGTGACGCCGGCATTAGTGCTGCATGCGGGGTTGACCCGGCACAGTGGGGAAACAATTCCGACGACGACTACGATTACGAGAACGAGGAGGAGGAGGAGGAGTGGGAAGACACCGACGACGAGATGGAAGAGCGGGGTCAATATTTCGGTCATACACGGGCTGAGTTTGAAGAGCTGATCTGCCAGGGCATCAAGCCGTGGGACGTGCTTCCGGGGTCGATTCCGTTCGGCGACTTGTGAGGCATGGGATGTACGTCGTCTTGAAGTATCACGAATTATCCAGCGGGCAATGCCATGGTCGATCGGAGAGAGGAGGAAGAACTGAAGGAATGACATACTATGGACTATATACTCGTTCTAATACATTTTCCCAACGATCTAGCTCTCTCTGTCTCCCCATGTCAGTCAGTACTCTCGAACTTGAAACTTCCAGCAGCTGGATGGACCACGCGGTCACGTGCATCTCCATCACATCCGCGTTCACTACAGGCGTCTAAGTACCTGTTCTTGCCACCTCGACCACAGTCACGACCAAACAGCAAATTGAGGAAGCAGGGTCGGATCTGGGTAGCTGAAGGTATGCAATAACTGAGATTGACAATTTGAGTATGAACATTTGCTAAAGTCACGCAGAAATCATGCCACCGAAGCCACTTGTCGTCGTCCTTGCTCCAACCGAGTCCGACCTCTTCCTCAGTGTGTGCGCCCACAAGTTCAAGGTTCTAAAAGAGAAGATAGAACTGCGCGAAGCCTTTACCTCCGAGCAAGTACGTCGATATGTGACCAGCACGGTCAGGCCGCATGCTGTTATTGTCGCCGACTCCTTCGTCACCATCCCCTCATATCGAGATGTCCTCGTCCGGCTCGTTGATTATGCACGCAGTGGTGGAACGGTCATCTACGCCGGACTTCTCAGCAGCTCAGTCTCCACTCCTTCTGCTCTCAATGTCGGCCTTGAGCAGTTGTGGGAGCTGCCATGGCGCACTGGTCCTCACCATCGGGAGACATTCAGCCTCAACACATCCGTCAGGGGAATCAACCACAACTTTGTTCCGCAAAATTACAGCATGACGGCCCTCTTCCTTGCCAACGTCGAGCTGCAGCACGCCATTTACCTTGAGCCTGCCAACGTTCGCCACGTCGAGACTGGCCCCCACGGCCGTGCTGTGTACGAAACCCCAGCTGCGTTTGCTCCTGTGGGACAGGGGTACTTCGGATACATTGGGGACGTCAATCAGGAGGGGGGAACGATCAGGCTCCTCCTGGCGATGTGTCTACGCGCAGGCGCACGTGCGCTCATTACATCAAGGACTAGTACGCCCCCGCTGGTATGTATTGGTATGATGTAGTCCTGCGATTGATGATTGTTTAGCTTCATTGGTACAGACAGTCTCCAGCATCTCAAACACAGCTGCAGACACGGCTCCTCTCGCTCCATCGGATAACCTTCCTGTGCGACGGAAGGTCCTGCTTCTTTCAATACACAAACATGACTGGATCGATGAAACCTACTCGCAACTCTATCGTGGTCTCATGCGGAATGCATACATTGCAGAAGCCTGCGATGCTGTCGATGCTAACGCAGCCCTCTTGGATTCTTCTCCCCCCGATGCGGTCGTGGTGACGGATGCTGCGATCACGGAGGTATCGTACTCGGCCTTACTCCAGAAGCTCGTCGATTACACCAACAATGGAGGCACTCTCATATTTGGTGTCAACTTCAGTACTTTTTTCCCCCAGATGAAATCACGCGAGTTCTTCCAGCGGTGGAAGTTGTCGTGGAGCTCTGGAGACTACTACCGGACGACATTCGCCCTCAACCCTGCAGGCGTCCCTTCGCCGCTGTCGTCCGCCGCGCTCGTTCCGTCGTTCAGCATGAAGGCGCTTCATCTCAAAGATGTCCCGGCCGAGTGCGCGGTGTACTATGCCACATCGGACTCGCACCTCGAGTCACTCGTCTATGCCCCGACCAAGATCACACCCAAACAAGCGACGCAGACTCCTGCCGCGTTTGCTCCGGTGGGCAAAGGCTTCCTCGGGTACATAGGCGATGTCAACGGGGAGCAAGGCTCCATACGACTCACTCTCGAGATGTGTGGCGTCCGCATCCGTCCCGGAGATATGGGCACGCGCAAGGTCACGGACAACGTGACGTTCGGGCCTGGAGGGAGAATCGATACAACAACGCGCGATGAAGAAGAAATCCCCTTGCCGGCGCAGGGCGGCCCCAGCACGTCGTCGTCTGTCCCAGCAGTCGACCGCCCGCGGGAGGCGGAGGTGCGGGCACGCGCTGCGGCCCGTGACAAGGTGAAGCAGGCGAAGGTCGCGAAGGCAGACAAACTCAAGGAGGAGGTAAGCGCACGCAGCTATGATGATTGTGTTGATCTCTCATCGCTTTGGACTTGCTAGGGAAATGAGTTCTTCAAGCAGGAGAGCTGGGCCAAGGCGGCTGAGAGGTACCGAGAGGCGGCGTTGATTGCTGGGCCGCAGCCGATCTATGTATCAAACCTTGCTGCCGCACTGCTGAAGTTGGAGGAGTAAGTCGTCGCTTACTTATGGAGGAGCTTCACTGACGAGTTAAGGAACGTGGTAGATGGGAAGCCGCCGAGAGCGCTGCTTCGAGAGCCCTCCGACATGACCCCAAGCATATCAAGTCATTGTATCGTCGAGCTCTTGCAAGGAAGGCCCTGAACAGGTACCTGGGCGCTGTATCAGGTGCGTGGCCAGATAAGAGCGCACGCAACCTGGCCAACTTGAACTAATTTACCGAGTCCCAGATCTCTCCATCCTGCTGGATATAGATGAGCAGAACGAGGCCGCATCGAAAGAATTCATAGAAGTCGAAAGTCGTATCAACGTGGAGGACGAGATCGATGAGCTCAACCATGACGAGTACGATTACATGGCCGGTGAGCCTCTTGAAGTCGAGGTCGAATCAGACACCGAGGACATGCACATTGGCAACGGCACTCCGTGCAAGTTCTACAATCACAATGGTTGTCGGCACGGTAATCGGTGTCGCTTCAAGCATGCCCCGGACTCGAAGAGTGTGCGAGACGATCTGTGAGTCTCCTCTCTCCTTGGCACGCTCTTGAAGACGCTAACGGGCACATCAAAGCGGGAGGAACGTTTGCGTCTCTTGGCTGGTCGGCGAGTGTCGCTTCGGTGATAGGTGCGTGTACGCGCACGAGAAGATCTACCTCCCTGCGCGTGGCTGGTGGACGAACAAGATCAGGCTCGAACACTTGCGTGAAAAGTTCGACGACTTCGCTTGCGAAGATCGCATGGATGTCTCCGAGAGCATCCTTCCGGAGGCCTTGAAGCCACTTCCTTGGCGTTACGATATATGGGTGCACCCCTCCGCGGAGGAGAAGGCGAAAGCTCTGGTTCAGCCTAGCGCGTCGACTTCTGCGACTGCATCGGGATCGCGCCCCTCGCGTAACGCTCGGGCAGGTCGTTCGACGCAAGCCTCTTCGTCGCGCCGAGGGCAAGGCTCTTCTCGCCCAAACCGAGCTCAAAATCGTGCTCGCGGTGGTCCTGGATCTGGTGCTACACACGGCCATGCCCAGCCGCGGTGGGGACATGCCGCACTCGGTGCCTACGACTACTACGACGATGGCGACGACTCCGACGGGTGGTACAATGAGATCGAAGAGCTGATGTTGTATTGCGGCCATACGCGGTCGGACTATGAAGAGATGCTCTTGCAGGGCATGAAGCCATGGGATGAGATTCCAGGGTCGATCTCGTTCGGCAACTTGTGATTCATGGTCGTCTTGTCCTGAAGTATTTGGCTGGCGATGTCTCGGATTGGTGGAAGAATGAAGGAATGCTGAGGGATAGGGACACTAATATGTACGATATACTCATTCTAATCAATTGCTACCATATGTGCTCTCTTCCATGCTCTCTCTGATAATCAATTACTACATACATATGTACCGACTCTGTTCTGTGTTATCGGAACGCGAACTCGGAACCATCGCGCGCGTTCCTCGTTACGCGATCACGTGGATTGCGTGTGGTCTCTCTGGGCGTCTGCATATCTCACCATCGTCTTCAACTGCCTCTCATTCTCTTTGTCTCCGGCTCCTCAATCGTGGTTGGTCTGAAAGTCACAAAGACTGCAGAGTAGATGACTTGTTTATAAACGAACCACTCAGGAACTCCAGCTAATTGGTCTGCGTTCACCAGCATCGATCCTCTGCGCTCGCGAATCGCTGGCACTGGCAGTAGTGCTGTAGTGGGCATAGGTGAGTCTTCGCGTGGAGATAGAGACTCATGTATCCGAATTGAGAAGAGCTCAGATTTTTGCATTGCAGCTTAACATGCTCACAAAACCACGCGTAGTGATCTTGTGCCTCGAACGGTACCAACTGTTTAGCGCAATCTACGGCCCCCACATATCCACCCTAGCCACCCGACTCGAAGTATGCGAAGCAACAACGTTAGCCCAAGCACGCCGCTACCTCTCTAGCACAGCGCCTCCCCAAGCCATTATTGTCGCCGACGCATTCACCACTAACCCAGCATACCGCGACATCCTCTTCCAGCTCGTCGACTACGCATGGGCGGGCGGCACGGTCATCTACGCCGGGCTCGTCGGCTGCTTTACCCGCCCTGTCGATCTCGACGCTGCGTTTCAGCACGCTTGGGGTGTACCGTGGCGCAGTAGTCGCTTCTACCAGCACACGTTCACGCTCAACCCCACTGTCAGGTCCATCAGCACGAACCCGCAGCACACCTTGCCCGCGTACAGCATGCGCGCCCGCTCCATCAGCAAGGTAGAGCTCGCTGACGCGCTCTACCTTGAGCCGTTCAGCGTGCGGCGCGTCGAGACCGGGCTGCAAGGCCAGCTCACGTACGAGACTCCCGCCGCGTTCGCCCCGGTCGGCCATGGGTTCGTTGGGTTCGTTGGGGACATAGGTGGAGAGGAGGGCACCATCAAGCTCCTCATGGCGATGTGCCTGCGTCCGGGTGCCGGTGCACCACTCAAATCTGGCACAGGCGTGCCGGCGAGGAGAGCAAGTGCCGCGTCGGCAGTGCCTGGTGCGCGCCCTCGAGAAGCGGAGGTCGTCGCGCGCAGAAGCTCACGCGATATGAATAGGCAGATGAAAGCTGCTATGGCGCTACAGATGAAATACGAGGTGCGTGTTCTGATTCTGTATTTGGGTTCAAATACATGCTAACACCGACGTCTGATTGGAGCAGGGAGACGAGCTGTATGCGTCGGAGAAGTGGGGTGAGGCTGCGAACAAGTACCGCAATGCTGCTTTGCTCGCTGGGCCCAAGTCTGCGTACCTCGACGACCTCTCCGCAGCACTCCTCAAATTACAGAGGTGAGTACTGCTCATTATTCGTCTCCCGAACTCTGACTGAAGTTTTGATTAAGGTGGGACATCCTGGAGAGCACTGCTTCACGGGCATTGCTGCATGATCCGGACCAGGTCGAATCTTTGTATCGAAGAGGTATCGCTCGCAAAGAGATGCGCCGCTTTTCTGCAGCCGAAGCTGGTGAGCACCCGTATCAAGGGCGCGATGTTGCGTAATGCTCACTCCTCATTGCGTAACCTTTTCAGATCTTCAACGAGTGCTCTTCCTCAATCCCTTGCACGAGTCTGTTCGCCAGGAAATCGAATCTGTGCGCTCATTGAAGCTCGATGAAGACTTGGAAGAAGTTTATTGGCCTATGGATCGCCTCCTAATTCATGAGGACATCGTCGAAGTTGATGAGGACTCAGACTCGGAAGACTCTATACACACGGGCAGCGGCGTCCCCTGCAAGTTCTACAACCACGGCGGATGCCTTCACAGCCATCGTTGCTCCTTCATGCATGCGCCGGACGCCAGAAGCGTCCGCGATGATCTGTGAGTCCGAATGCCCCTTACGGCTTGCCATATCTTATGCAAAGATGGAACAGCGGGCGTAATGTTTGTTTATATTGGCTCGTAGGCCAATGTCATTACACCGAGGGGATCTGCGTATACACGCACGAGGCGACCTACCTGCCGCCGAGTGGCTGGTGGACGAACACGGAAAGGCTCGAGCGGCTGCGCAAGGCATTCGACGAGGCTGCTAGACAATTTCCCATCGACGTCTCAGAGAGCATTGCTGCGGAGGCTCTGAAACCACGTTCGTGGCGACAGGACCTGTGGGCGGCGCCTGTCGACTTGGCAGATGAACACTACCGCGAGGCGCAACAGGAGCCTCTGCCCGACCCGCCGCGTCCTATTTCTCGGGAAACTCGCATCAAGAAGGACTTCCGGGCTGGAAAGTCATACAAGTCGTCCTCAACAGGGGGTGCTCGGTCTTCTGCCGGACGTAGGCATCAAGGCCGTTCTGGCACTGCTGGGTCCTCGCGCTATCGTTACCGAGACGACTACGACTACGACGACTTCTCGGAGATGGAGGACCGGTTCATGTATTGCGGGTTTTCGAAAGATGACTTCGACGAGATGCTGTGCCAAGGCATAAAGCCCTGGGATGAGATCTGAGCTCGATTGTACCGTATATCGTCTATGTTGGATACCTTACTTCACAGCGCTGGCAGTGGAATAAGAATTCAGTGGACCTGCGTTGCTTTGAGTTCCGTGTGCCGAGGCCCTATATAAGTATGCCCATCTCGCGCCAATGCATCTTGACTCTTCTTCCACTTACGCACAAAACTGACATCCACAAAATACGAGTGTTCACGTTCACGCCTCGACCAGTGGTCCAGTATTCCCTCTCGACGCGCTTTCGCGACGCGACGCGTTACCCGAGCTCGTGATCGCGTAACAAGAGGATCTAATCTTATCTCCGCCGGGGGTCTCGGTGGATTAGACGCGAGCTTACGCCCGGGAAGCTGACTGAAACAGTGAACCGCGACGTTCAATTGACTCTCACGCACATCTTGTTCTCAACTTCAGCCTTCTTACACACATCCCGGTCAGCCAGGAGTCTCGGTGCGAGAGCATTCATCTCCTCGCGGCCATGCCATCCTTCCATTCCCTCCCAGCAGAAGTCATCGAGCACATACTCATCATCGCCGCGTTAGGTGGATTCCCTCAGGCCATCGCAGCCTTCGCACGGACATGCAAAGCCAACTACTCCCTTGTCTACAACAGTCCGGACCAGCACCTCTGGCGCCAGATCTACCTCACGACATTCGACGACCCGCGCGCGTCCGGAGGAGGACCAGGATGGGGAGACTGCGCGTCCTCCCATAACCATCCGCAGGACGACTTCGAGTGGGCGCACGAGTATCAAGAGCGGGCTTGGGCCGCGGAGTACATCCGTCATCAGACGGATCCCACATACCGACTGTCAGCGGTGTGGCACACAGATGAGGAAGTGACCCACCGGAACATCCGTGCGTTCGATGCCCTGCTCTCCGTAATCGACTCAGCCCTCCCCTGCCCTCCCACCATCGTCCTATCGTTCCTCGGAGGAGGCGTTGGCGCTCCGAGCCCCCCAAGTCCGACATATGACCAGTATCCCATCTTCCCACCCCTCCCGCAGGCCATGGGTGGCTCCAGTAGCATCGTGGCCATTAGTCCATCCGACGTCGGTGGCCGCACCTTTGGACAAGCCACGCGCGCTCGGAACACCGCGTGGGTCGAGTCCGTTCTCGCCAAGGGCTACCCTCCTGAAGTGACCGCAGACTTCTCCGGCGAGAAGTGGGTAGGCAGAGTGTTCGACCAACTCTTGGACCCCGCAGAGTTCCGTCAGATGCAAGCAGCCGGCCAACTCATCGCGTACACCGGGTTCATGCCCATCCCACAGCCACTTGCAGACGTCGTGTCTGTCCCCGGATCCCACACGGGAGATCGTCAGTACATGTCTGCGGAGAACCAGCTCAGGCGAGCGCGACGGCTCGCCCGCCAGCGCGTCTACAACATGCGCTACCTGTCGCGCGACCGCCATTGGGGCCCGTTCCTCCCTGTTGAGAGCCCGAAGGAGGGCCGCCGCCGTGATCAAAGGGTCGTGGAGGACGAGGAGCTTCTGCAGCCTATACTCGCGATGATCCATGCTGCCGCGGCGCATCCTCACGGTAATGACCACAACCACGATCACGACCACGACCAGGAGCATGATGATGAGCATGAAGACGAAAGCGAGCACGGTGATGCTGGTGAGAATGATATCATGGATGTTGACGAGGACGAGGACGCGGAGGGCGACGCCAGCAGCACCGACAGCGAAGATGACCGAGGTCTCCCCGACGCCCGGGAGGCAGAGGCCGACATACCGACGGGGCCGCCTACGTCATCAGAGCTTCGCACTGACTGGGCGTACCTCGCCGCGGTCAGGGTGGTCGTTGAGGCTAACCTACGCCAGTCCGTGCAGAACCTTCAGGACCTCCGGGGTTTGTTGTCGCTGGACGGGTTGAGGCCGGGTAGCGCGCCGTGGGATGCTTCCGCGTATAAGGTTCCGGATCCACCAGAGGAGAGTTCGAGCAAAGGCAAGGGGAAGGAGAGAGCGACAGCGTCGGACGAGTGCGAGGGTTGGGACTGGGCTGGAGTGACGGGTATCTGGCAGTAAGTGCAGTCGTCTGTTGTCTGTACGTTACTGACGTTTTGTGCGCAGGCGTTGCGTTTGCTGGATGGACTACAGAGATCTCATACGTGAGTCACCGATGACTTTATCTCATTCGATTGCTGAAGTCGCTGACCTCTTGTCCTTTCAGTGCACAACGCAAGTATACTCTACTACGATTCAATATCTCCAAACGAGAATACTAACCGAAGGGCACACCAGCTCTCTGGCGAATTCGAAGACCCGCACCTCTCCGAAGCCGTCCGCATCATCGCCATGCGCCTCCGCATCCAGTCCTACTCCCCATGCACCGTCCCGGGCTACGAACACCTCCCAACCATCCACGTTATCGGAGAGACGGTGCGGGGCGCAGTATCCGGGAGGCCGAGAAAGATGCACGGCACGGTGTCGATCGTCGCCGACGGGAGCGTCCGCTGGAATCTGGTAAGTGCGGTGCGAGTGACTATCTATCCCTCCTGTAGGTGACACACTGATCGCGTTGGCCTTGGCCTAGCAGTACTCGACGATTGAGGGCGGCGACGAGGACGAGTGGGTGTCGGAAGGCGTCCAGGTTGGGGGCGTGGCGTCCGCTATGGGCATACTGGGGTTGTGGACCGGAGCTCAGCACGAGCGTATGGATCCTCTAGGTGAGTATACTGCGACCCGTCCCAGATTTGTTACTGACCGCTGATGTTCGCAGGGCCGTGCTGGGCATGGAAGGTGGCATGATCAGCTCCCACGGGTAATGGGATTCGTTGTGCTTTCTGTAGCGTGTTGTGTTCTTCTCGGTTGCTTGTTTGGCTCTGGATATGTTTTCTTGGATGGCGGAATGTCTGGCTACTTGTATGTTACAACATAATCTCGCTCTCATTGTCAACGCGACGACTTGTGATTGCTGTTTCGGCCCACGCTCGATTACAGGAGGTTACCAGGACACATCGAATCAACTCAGATGTTGTGTTCTTTACGCAGTCAAAAAGTCAGGACCCGATAGGTCGGCTTCGAGTTAACCGTCTCCTGCGTTGGTTCACTTCAGTCCATGCCGAATGGTTATGCAGGTCGAAGTAGATCACTCACGCTAGATACCAGAATGAGCTAGTCTTCTCCGAGCAGCAACGCGTCGAGCGTGTCCTTCTGGTCGTCCAACACCACCTGTCTCCGGAGGTACGGACAAAACGTCGTGACTTCCTCTCGGAATATATCCTTCTCAGGACCCGTGAGCACCGAGGGCTCCATCACAAGCTCGATCCCGTCCCCATCCGATGTCCCTGCACCGGGGACGATGCCCTCCCCGAGCATACGGCGGCACGCGAGCTGGTTGAAGTCGTAGAGCTCGATCGAGAGCGGGGACGGATGGGGCCGTGTCTGGACCTGGCGCGCGAACGAGTTCCCATAGCACGCCGTGCGATCCGAGTCGAAGGAGGGTCTCCACGTGGTGGTTTGGAGTCGGGATCCGGCGGGGCCCCAGTCCTCCCATGCGAATCTGCGATGTCTCTCGCCTGGAGGTATCGTTTTGATAAGAGAGAGGAGCGTCGAGGAAGGGATGAATGAGAGAAGGATGGCTATTTCAGGTGCGCTGTACTCGACCTGCATCGTCACCACCAGCAGGCGGTCGTCGCGCGAGACCGAGAAGGGCACGGCCACAGAAGGAGGAGGAGACAGACCAGGGCCAGGATAGGCACCCAACGTCACGTCGAAAAAGGAGGTGTCGTCAAAATATAAGCTGGGGTAGTGGAATGCGCAGAGGTATTCGAGCTTTGTTAAGTCGTTGCTGCGTCCGAGAGGGGTTTTGTCAAGCTCAATGACTACCATGTAGGGGCCAATGGTGGAGTTGTCCAATTGGGTGTACATGCAATGGTAATATGAAAGGAGCAAGATGTAGTGGGTGTTCAAGAACACAAACGAGTATATGCTACTATCACTGACGTCCTGGGTGACTCGGGTCAGTATGGATGCCCTCCTCATAGACTCGGAAGCCCCCGACAACGCTTACCATAATCAGAGCACCGGTCTTCCAGTTCCAGACCGCCAACTCGCCTTCGAAGCGCTCCTCCATGACACCCCTGCAGGTCCAGAGCAGCGCCAGGGGATCGTTGGAGATCTGTATCGAACATTCGTAGTATTCGACACCAGGTGTGAGCACGAGCACCGCCGATGCAGCCATTGCATGCGCACTACTGGTGGTCAAGGACCTCAGATGCACGCGACACAACGTACTATGTAGTGAGCTGGTCAGAATGAGGTTATCACCGACAACGCATACACTACGTATAGGTAGAGAGCACGAACGCACCCTCGCGGGCCTTCGACCTCCTCAACTACCACGAGAAGGTCTTGCGCCGGGTCCAAGCCGAACTCGGTAATCTCCACTCCTACATCGTCGAGGGTCCACTTCTTCTCTTCGATGCGCCGGATGTGCGATGGGTGCTGCCAGAAATGCAGCGTCCTGCGGTTTTCCTCCAGAGCGAAAACTCCGTCATAGAGTCTGTACCGGGACGTGCCGCTGGAGTCCTGCGAGGCTGAAATATCTTGCAGAGATCTCCAGGAGAGCGTGTGCCATGCGTTCTGTCTCTCTCTCAGCACCGCGCGGCGTTCAGAAGGCATGAGGGTGCTGTACGATCCACCATCTTCCATGTAGTAGCTACAGCAGCCATTGCATTGGCCAGCCGCAGCAGCCGCGAGACAATGCATTGGCACAGGCGCCCAGAAATTCCGCCACTTTGCACGACGGGCGCTTCCGTTTCGCCCACAAATTTCAGGGTGTGTTCGCGTCGTTCGTACGCACACATTCGTGCAATCTGCATGTCTATACACCCCGTATACGATACGTCGTAGGTGGACGCATGCCACCTCTGGAGCTGCGTCGAGGACCGTAGGCGCTCGCGCAGGAGCACGGATGCGCGCACGTCAGGGCACGTCGGAATTCGGCCGCAATCTTGGCCCGCGCCTCCGGCCTATGTTCTCTCCCGGTCGTCCCGCTCCCTGCAGACTTCTCTTCACGCGGACGCCCCGGCCTGCTCGATGTCCTCAACGATGCAACACCCTGCACGATGCAACACCTGCGTTCAACGTCCCGCGCGGGCTCATGGTCGACTACTCGCTGCAGAACGGACGCGAGCTCGCTTCCACTCCGTACCCGGGATTTCCGATCTCGTTCCGCCCCCGGGCATCCCGATGTCATTCCGCTCGCCGGTCTTCAAGCTTCAAGGTCCTCCCGCTCGGCGACTTTCGTCGCATCATGACGATCTCGACCACGTCCTGCACCGCTGTGATCGATCTTGCAAAGTCAATCTCGCACGCCCCGATCTGACCTACCCCGCTACCCCGCTCTCTGTCCATTCCGTCCGGTGCCTCAGGTGCGCTGCCCCGTCCTCTGACTACACGTACATGTAGCTTTTAGGCCGCATCTCGCGTCGAACCACGCGCACGAGCGCACGCGCGCACGATGTCCCCGTCCCGGGCCTTGTACACAATTCTACGCCATTGACGCGCGTCGGCTATCTCTTCCACTACCCTCCGCCATCCTAGTTGCTCACACTTACCTTGCCGTTTCGTTTTACGTCCCTCCCATTCGTCGTAGATCGTCCGAACGAATTTTCTGTAATTTCTGCGATAGCTGGCGACTTAGCGCAATATAATGACTGAACATCATCTCTACTGCTCAGTGCACAGCGGCGTCCCTACCATCAAGTCACTCAGTTGTATGCATCTCACGTTGTGCAGACATAGGACTCACCATACAGCTCTCCTGGAATCCATCTGTGACGTCGCGCTGTGTAAGCGTCACCCTGCAGCCTTGCTGGCAGCTGCCAACCCTCTTCTCCCCCTCCCTCCCTCCATCTCAACCCCCTCAGTGCCTTCAGTCTCTCTGGAACTTGTCTCTCCACTCTCTCTGCAACCTCTCAGGCCCTCAGTCCCTTCTGTGTGTCCAGAAGAGCGCTCTTGGAGATCCTCAGTGTCACAACTGGTAAGTTTTCACCTCCTGTTGTCTCCCTCCCCTCCTCCCTTGCCCCTACCCCCATTCCTACTCTCTCAGAGAGTCTGTTGGTGGGATTCAGCATCCACAACCATGCTGAGGCCCTTGGGATTCCATAGATTCCCTTGTTGTTGTCATCCCTGCTCAAAATAAGGTTCAGATGGTGAGTCACATGCCTGTTCTGCCCTCCCCTGCCCTCTCTCCCCCCCCCTGCCGTCCTTCATCGGCCCTATGTGTTTTCCTGAGCCTCAGGAGCACCCAGGGCATGATTTAGGACGTCATTCTGCCCTCAGGGACGCGTCCTGAGCAAGACAGACGCGTCCCTCTGCTGTTCTTGGCCCTGTGACGCGACTCCTGCCTCACCTGGCAGGTAGACACGGCTCAGGAGCGCGTAGAACGCGTCCTATCTCCATGTAGGACATGCTCTACGCGTTCCGGACGTGTTTCCAGGCCATACAGGCCAGATTTGCGCTCCAGGGGCGTCTTTTCTGGGTTTTCACGTCTCTACACCGCGTCTGCACTGTGTTGCCAGGCAAACGCGGTGTAGAGACGCGTCTGACGCGTCCTCTGCCTGTCCTCACAGTCTCAGGACATGTACAGACGCGTCATCGGCGTGTTCTGGGGGCGTTTCTGGCCTCTAGACACGTCCCAGGGCGCTCCAGTGAGCCATGTACTTAGTGCGCGTCTATGACGTCACGTTACCGCGTCGACTTACTCACTTTCATTGCAGACTTTCCAAGGAAAGCTCCTCATTCTCGCCCGCATCTTCAGCAAGGCCGGTAGCGGCGCCGGTATCATCAAGTTCACTGACTTGAACTCGGTAAGCTCGTTCCTTCACTCTTATCCATTGTACTTACCCATCTTGCAGACCCTGGCCGCCACTGGCTGCCAGGTCCAGCTCGGCAAGGGTAGGATGACCCGCATCCTGCCCCCTCCCGAGCTTTCCAAGCCGGCTGTCACTTTTCGTGCGGTAAGTGTTTATACCCCCTCCAGGCTGCGATGGCTCACCTTCATTCTCCATCAGCCTTCGAACGGCGACGTCACCAAGACCACTCAGTCCTAGTCAGTCGTCTTCTTCATTCGCCGCCACACTTCCTCACTCACCTGCGATCTCTAGCATTGGCCGGCAGATTGTGGCCAAATGGGGTGTCGGCTTCCAGTTCTTTGCTGACCGTCTCTGAGCGGTCATGCGTGCTTTCTTGTTGCCTCGAATAGTCATGTACTTCTATACCTGCGATATCAATTCGATCTTGTCCCCATCTGCCCTGTCCCGATCCCTACGCGCTCGCCGTCGCAATCTACTGTGCGACCTGCTCAATATCGCGTCACCATCGCACCTTGCTCAAGTGACCCGGGCATACAGCCGAAGGCTCATACACGAGACGGAAGGCAGCCCGGCAAAGTGACGTGGTGCCGCTACGCACGGTCGCAGGCGTGCTCATGTCAGGCACGAGCAATCTCTCAGTGGTCGCGGACGGCTTCGAACTCACGTTGATATTGACCGCCGGCACGTGGTTCCAACGAGACCACGGTGGTGTTCGTCGAGTCGTCGTCGTTTTCCTGCGGGATGGCAGACGCATGACCTCATCAGGTCAGCACCGGGCACACACATTACCCAATAGGACTGCGATACGTACCCCTTTTCAGCCTGACGCGCGCATTGTACACGCTAAAAGGCCCTTTGCGAGTTATTGCCTTCTACGTAATGTATCGAATTCGTTTGCGGTCCTCTCCTACATACCTACTCGCGACGAACGCCAGATTCGCCATTGACTAACGAAGGTGTACACAGGGCTGATATACGACCATCAATCCTCGCATGCACGAATACTTTGATCAATACGCAAACAGGTACTAGGGATTCGAATCGTTCGGTCGAGCAATCATAGCAAGCTGGGTTAATGGTGAGTTAGTGGTCTCGGCATGAGCTCATGCATGTCCACGTACCGCAAGCCATCGTCCGCCGGTCTGTCCGTCGTAGCCACTCCCTCAAGCCGTCTTCTCGTCATCCTCCTCCGGTTCAGTGCGGCCACCTAGTCAACCGACGTTAGTACATGCCCCACCAAAGGTGTGATCAGGACGTACGCTTGGAAGAGCCCTCTGCCGGCTCCGGGGACTGCCCGGAGTCCTCGGACTGCCCATCGTTCGCGTCGCGCTTCCGCTTGAGCTCAGCGAGAAGCTCCTTCACGTTGTCGTTCATTTCTTCAATCGCCCGCAGGATGTCCGCGTTCGAAACGCTCGTGCGGGTGCGGGGCTCAGCGCGCGCCTTCCCCTTGCGCTTGGGCTGGGTGGCCGGTGGGGGTTCATTGTCGTCGTCGTCAGCAAGCTCGTCCACCTCGTTCTCAGTGTTGTCGCCCGAGCCCTCACCGGTGCCCTCCACCTCCGCGCGGGCGGCGTATCGCTTTTCGAGGCGCCGAAGCAGGTCTTTCGGTTGGTCTCTCTTGCTCGCCCATTTGTACCCTTGCGGAACCGGGGTCAAACCGAGCTTCTTCGCCGTCTTGTAGGGCAAAGTGCGCACCGTCGGAGGATGGCCTAGATCCTGCATTTCTGTAAATATACGTCAGTAGTCGTGCATACACATGTGGAGCAGTGACGCACCCTCTTGGTGTGAGCAAGCCGGGCCATCTGCCAACAGGCAGCGCAAACAACGGTACGACGAACCGTTGTGCAGGATGCACAAGACTCCCTCCTCCTTGCAGGAGTCGCACGGCTTGGCTTTGACTTGCGCGTTGTCGATGAGCCATTGTTCCACATCGTCCAACTGGTCGATGACGACCATGGCGGGAAAAGGCTTCAGCTTGATTCCCTTGTCGAGTACCGCCCGAACGGCGTCCGCCAGCGAGGGGTGATACATCTTCTGGTCGATGGTGTCGGGGGCGACGATGCGGGAGGCTGCGACCATGATGATCGTGTGTTGGAGAGATGTGGGCTCAGCGGCAGCCGACGACAGTGCACTTATAGCCGCCAGCAGTGCTGCGGTACACACGGCGATTAGCGATCACGCCAATGATGTAGTGCAGAGGCTTCCATACTCTCGTTCCACCGTTGAGTGACATTGACCGCACGCATTCCGCCTGTCCGTGCTACAGCGGCGTCCTAAAATCGAAGTTGGCTATTAGCCGACTGTATTCCGCCTGTCTGTCGCCCCACGACGTCCCTAAGATCGAAGTTACGATGCTGCGGTAGCGAGGAACGCGATCACGTGGGCGCGTTTGCGCGCCAAAGCCATTCCGGCCTCTTGGGCATTGTGTTCATCTCATCGTCCTGCTCGGGCAGAAGGTGATCAGCGATCGGTACAATGTTGTCAAGCATGCGTAGGGTTGGTGTAAGCACACACAGGGTGCTGAACTGGTACATCTATTGCAAGGTCCGTATACCAGCAATGTGGCCGCGTCCAGACCCTTCGTCTACCGACGTCCCACGGGAGCGGTCCACTGACGCAGCAGATCCATGCCACGTTTCCATCGGATCTCTCCTGATTCCACCGAGCCTCCGCTTTGTTTGACGTTCGACAGCGACGTCATCCCTCCCCGAACCCAGCTAAAGAGATGTCCGGCAGAGTACTGAGTGATGGACATACGGGTCTCCTTCTCGCCGATGTCCACGTTCGAGTGCACGAGGATGGCCGAGGGGATCAGGTACGTTGCACCGGGGGGCACCTGGATCACCAGACCGAGGTCCCAGAGTATGAGGTGGCCACCTCGGCGGTAGTCGAAGTCCCCCAAGGCCGTCACACAGCACATGCCCGTAGCGAGGTTGGCCTGATCGAGGTGCGGATATGTGACCGTCCGAGGTCCGAGATTGAAGGTCACGCCAGCAAATGCGTTGTTGGGGAAGTTGCGCCTCAGAGATTTGTCCGCGTCGCAGACGGCGTCCAGTGTGGTCATGTACTCGCTGAAGACCGCGGGCACGTACGTCCTGAGGAAGCCTGCCCCTTCTCAGCATGCGAACGTCCCGCAAGAGTGCGTACACTTACTGCTCTGCGAGTTGGCGATCCGTCTTATGGCCGCCGATCGCGTAAGCCGGGCGAGAGCTCTCCGTTCCCTTCGGTTGCTCGGCTTCATGTTCATTGGACGCTGCCTGGTGGGTTAGCTGGACACCTTTTCAGGTAAGTGAGGCAAGCACTCGCCGGTTGTCCACCGCCTCTCGACACCCCACGGGTCAGTATGCTGTACGATCCTCGGCGATGCTCGTCGTGTCCGTCCATGCCGCAGTAGATGCGCGCTTTGTTCATGTGGTCCGTGGCGTTCTCGCATATCTTCGCATAGTTGACGTCGTTCGACTTGGCTACAAGCACAGCCAGGATGCGCCCGTTCCTGTCGACAATGTAGTGGTTCGTGCTGTTACATATTGATTAGCCCATATTTCTCTGGACCGACTTCGACGCACGTTCCGTCCCACTCTATCACGCGCATCTTCGACGCGACATGCTCGAACGGCACGCTCCCTTTGTCACCCTCTTCGGGCCGTCGTGGTTTACCCGTAAACCCCGCCCCGGCGTACTTCGCGCCTCCTCCGTCCATGTCAAACTGTGTATCGATGACCGTTGCCTCGGCCGCGTACTTCAACGCAGCCCCTTTCGGTGCGTGCGCGGCAGGTATCGAAGGCGCGCCTTCGCATCCACCGCTCTCCCATTGCGCCTGCTTCTGTTCTCGACACTTGCGACGTCGAGCGTTCGATCGGTTCATGGCACGCTGCTCAGCCGGCGTGCGATCCTTACGCTGTTGTCGGCGAGCGATATCGTGCAGGCTCTCCCAACTCGCCACCGAGCTTGCATCGTCATCCCCTTCCTGCTCGCCATTCCACAACTCACCTGGGCCCGAACCCATGGCGTCCTCCCCGGCTTCCTGACTCTCGTGCGCCTCCTTCGCAAGACTTTCCAGGTCCAAGGCCACATCGGCTACGATGACTTCGTTGTCTTGCATCG
>NW_027137990.1:0-27052 GCF_003813185.1 Lentinus tigrinus ALCF2SS1-7
ACACGTCGAAGGTGCTTCTAGGCTTTACTGAACAGATGCAGCCAAGTTATCGGCTCTCACAATTTGGTGTCTCAAGGAGCGGTGGATGACTGTATGTCTTGGCCGCAAGGCCGCCAACTGGCGACTCTTGATTGAAGGAGAGCAGCCGTCGGTCGGTCGGGCGTGAGCCTCCGACCGATCGGGATCTGCTGTATACCGTGTTGGACTGTGCTTAGTGTTTGTGGTTGGCACGTCAGACATGCGGGAAGACGTTGTTCTCTTTTTGAGGGTTTCAAGTTGGAACGCGCGGATGGAGTTGTACTTCCCCATACTGGTCGTGGATGTGGGGCCTCTCGTTTCGTGGGTATGTCCATTGGACGAGTCAACTCCTCGATAGATCTCGTCCATGTGCTCAAGAGAGTGCCAAAAGGATGCTCTCGTGAGTAGCCCGACACTACTGGACATCTTTCTGACCCTGCCGTACTAGAAGTCGATAGGACATTGCTCCAACGAGCCCATGGTACGTTCGAGGCGTTGGCGCCTGTCCCGTTGTAATCATCCGCAGAAGCAGCAGCAGCTTGATGGCGGTAATTAACCACTTGACATCGCGCGCAAGAGTTTGCTACTTACGCAACGATACATTAAAGTAGACCGAGATACGCGGATTCCTTGAGGCTCGCTGCCTTGTTGGAGGCGCATAATGCACTCACTAAACGGAGCCGCTGCCAAGAGCCAGGCACCATTAGACCCCCCTCCATGACAGAGTGACAGAAAGCATTCACCGCCGCATGCAAGAGGCGCAAAGCGGTTGAGCATTCTCCGGACGATATCTCTGCCGCGGCGCGATCGCGCGCGCCCTCCTCTATCGCGCCTCCGCCTCCACCATCTTTATATATTTATTCTGCCCCGTCTGCGAGTTGTTTCCCTCCAGCCCACCATGCTCGCACTCTCCCCGGCCATCCTCGCGACCTCGCTCGCCTCGCTGGCCCTCACCGCGTCCGCCGGCCACGCCCTCGCGCCGCGCGCGTCGCCTTCCCCCGGCGACTCGTTCTACCGCCCCCCATACCAATGCGCGACCAGCATCACCCAGTTCGTCGGCTCGCCGCTCCCGCTCGCCTCCGCCGACTACCGCACGGACACGAACTCACTCAACTGCGAGTACGGCGACGAGATGGACTCGTGCAGCTACGACACGGCCACCGGCGCGCTGGCCGTCCCCGGGCTCGCCGGCTGCCCCGCGACGCTCTCCGCGACGGGCGGGTGCGTCTACGAGTGCGCGCTCAAGGAGACGGGCGGGACGGACCTGCTTGAGGTGCTGTATTTGGCCTACGACAACACCCTCCAGTGCGAATACTGGACCGGCAACCAGTGGCTCTTCTGCCTCTACGTACGTCGCTCCCCCCCGCCCCCGCCCCAGCTCATACGGACAGCGCGACTGACGGACTTTTGCACCCCTGCATGCAGAGTTCCTCGGGCACGCTGAGCGCCAACTCTGGCGCGTCCAGTGGCCACAGCTGCCCCACGACGGTCTCGTACCAGTGCGCCGTGGGCCAGTCGCCGCGCCGCAGCTACCGCGGCGTGGACAACTATACCGCCTGGCTCGACCGTCGCGCTGCCCGCCGGGCGCGCGAGGCCGCCCCTGCCGCTGCGCCGGCCCCCGTTGCGGCTCCGGTCGCTCGCCGGAAGTACTACGCCAATCGGCGAGGATGATTCGAGAGGAGGCGCCATGGACTATAGAATATTCCTGTTCTGCCGGTATTTAGAGGCGGCATGACACTGGGCTGGTTCTTCCGACCACGGGCCCGGGACAAGTGGAGGCTCAACTCAAGGAGTGCAGTGGGGTGTGGCTTCAAATTCAACTTACCGAGCCGTCCTATGTAGTCACGGTCACTAGGTGAGTGTTCGAGTTCTCGGTTTCATCGATTGCATCTTTGGAAGGGCTATTTTCAATATCGTCAGCCGCTTCTGCGGTACTGTCGACGTTAAAATGGGATGGTGTTGTGTAGTGCTATTTTACAGGCATTACTACAACTACAACAAATGCTTTCTCTAAGTTAGACCCGCGGGGGGCCGCTTAGCGTGGTTGTGTTGGTATTCAGCCGTCCTAGACAAATTCTGGACGTGTCGAGATATCGCATGTAAGGACAAGTGTGTCGGTCGAGTCTTCGACTTTTTCGAGTCCCAATTCGCAGGTGGCTGTTTGATGCATTGGACGGTCTCGGCATGGAAGGATCAGGGTGTCGAGTCTTTGACTTCGTCGAGTACCAATTTGGATTGGCGGCCTGGGGAACCGGACATCGAGACCGTCCACGAGCCAGACTGGGCGGTGAGTGTGGTGTGGCGTTGAGGGTGCCCGCAGAGCCTAAAACCGCCCTGCGACGCATCATTTACCGCATGCATACTTGTGCTCAGGGTCTACGGGGTCTTCAAGGGCGCTGCGTATCTGTCGACGCCACATCGACTTTGGATTCCGCGCTGAGGTCGCGAGTGGGAGTTCGCACCTATGCCTGGCTCTGGCACATGTCTGGGATGGCAGTGTGGGCTATAAGGGGACCATCACCGTCAGCTGAGTGTCACTGTATGGTATGGAGAGAAATTCATGTACGTACATGGACGCATACTATCAGGGTATCGTGGTGGCTCCCACGTCTGCTTGGGCCTCCGAATGATTTGACCATCGAGAAAATCGGAGGACAGTTTGCCGTAAATGTCGTCGGAGATTTGATGGAGCACTACTGAGACGCTTCCACGCCGAGGCCCCGAGGTCAAGGCCGTAGGCGGGTAGTAGATAGGTGGGGTAGTTCGAAGGGTGCGCGAGATCTGCCGAGATCCCACGATGCCATGGTCCTGCGTTCGAGCATGTTGGAGAAGGGGAGGGGGGGGGGCGCATGCTGATTTGCCGTTGCTCGGCAATGGCTTAGTAGCAAGGCAGTGGTCTCGTCGACGGGGAGGCGAAGCCTGCTTCGCGCCGCCTTCGACGGGCCCCTCGTTCGTCTCTGCGTGCCGCGGTGTGCCAGTTGTGTGTGGTTCACCGTTCTCCTTCGAGCCTCAGACCCGTCGAAGGAGAGTGCCTTATCGAGTGCGCCTGTTGTTGGATTGAACGGGCGGTGAATGTCAAGGTTGCCAGCGTAGACCGGATGTCTAATTGGGCGACGACTCGGCAGCCAGGTCCGGGACGGTCTGAAGATAAGCATCCTCGTCCGCACGGTCGTTGTTGGCCCATCTTGTCCGCAATCCATTACTCCCGAGGTGCGTGGTCTGCTGGCTCTGTGTGCCATGGAATAGGCTTTGCTTTGCTCGTACCTGCCGCGCTATGTGCGGCCAAGTGCACCGGCGAGTCTCCTTCGAGTCTGCAGGGATAGGCCCTTTTCGAGTCGCCGAGTACGCGCAGGCGCAAGGTCGTCCACTCGTGTCGCAGCGCTGGATGGGTGCCGCCAGAGATGAGGTCGAGGTTGCCGGCGTAGGAGAAGATTTCGGAGGCGATCAGGAGCGCAGGTCCTAGACGATATGGGGCATCGGTATGGCGAAGAGGCCGAAGTGCACCATGAAGCTGAGCGTGGTACGTAAGGGGTCCGGGGGCAGCGCGAGCCTTTTGGGTGAACCGAGTCGGCGTGACTTGCATGGAGTGACATGACCGTGCAGACGAATTTGCCAGGTATAACTCCTTCGCTGTATGATCCTGATGCAAACTGGCAGATGACCGAGTCGGAGCGGGGTGGTTCGGAGTTTGTAGTGGCACGGTACGTCGCATGCCTATCTACTCCCGTTCGTTTGTTGATCCAGCGGCGAGGACTTTCCAGACGAGGGCGGTGGTATGCAATCACCGTGGCTCCGGACGCGCTTCTTGAAAGGCCCCTCACGACCACGCACGTCGCTTGAGCTGCTTAACCCTGGAGAGGTCCTGTGGCAGGCATGTCAAACGGCTAGAGCATGAACCAACCTGTCATCGAAACGCACCTCACAGACAAGCTGCGTTGAGACTGTTCTTCCATGCATCATCAAGCAAGCTTTGTGCCTCCCAGCGCAAAGCGATTCCGAACGTCCCGTCCAACCGCAGTGGGTGCCAATGATAGAGCAGGGATTGCGAGTGTGGCACGCGTTGTCCCGGCACGATGTCATGGAGAGAGAGACCACTGCCAGGACGTGGATGTAGCTAGCGTCGCGCTCAGGCTCCCGTCGGGTTGGGTGCGAGCATGACCATCTGCTGTCGCATGAGCGGTTGCATATTCGGACTCAGAGTCATCGGAAGACTCGGGCTTCTCCTTACTAAGGAGGTAGGCGCGCTGTTGGTCTACGCAGGTGTGTCTTTAGTATGACCGTAGAGGTACGGGAACAGCTGATTGGCTTACCAGATGACACGTTGGACCAGTGGCGTATGATCGTCCCCCCCGGGAGAGTGGCCTTCAAGGTGAGCTCGCACGGTACACATCCGTACCCACAGAAGGTGTGCGCGAGCGTCGCGTTCACCAGGGCTGCGAAGAATGCTTCGCAGTCTCCGACGTCCCCTCCTAGGAGTGTTGAGACGGCCCCGCGGATCGAGTGCGAGAGCGGATCGAGTGCGAGAGCGGATCGGGCCACCCTCGCGGCGGCTCCTGAATGGTTCGTGTCAGTGATATTTTACCTTGTGTTGAGCTGGTGTAGTACTCACCAGGTTGTCGGAAGCGTCGATTGGAAGGAGCTCCCCTGTATCCCGCGGTCCGGTCGCGCAAGGGTAACTGGAACGTTCGGTGCGGGTTTGCTGGCACGCGACTGATCACGAGAGGGCGGACGTAGGAGGGAAAGAAAACTAGAGCCGTCCACGTCGACGGGTTGCGATCGTACGCGACCAGGGAAAGCCCAAAGCGCGGTGCGCGATCCCGGGGGTGAGCTCGATGATTGGTGTGGTTCGACTCGTGCGAACGCCCTCCGTATGACGTGAAGAGGCCAGTTTCTCTGGAAGGATGTGGCGACCCAAGGATTGGATGACTGGAGGACAAGCATGAGACTCGACGAAGTCGGTGAAGAGGGGGAGACGTCCGCTTACTATGAAGAGTGCATCGGGCTATGGTGGGCGGTGGCATCTGCTCCTCGAGTGTCGAGATGAGGTGGGTTGGGATTTGACGATACTCATGGAGGACGGGCTCTTCGATGTTATATCCTCGTACGCCCTAGTGGCAACAAACACCTTACGGACAAAGGTAGTATAACAAACAGTCTTGGATGTGTCTTTCTGGTTTCAATCGGCTTCCTGGCTGTTATAATGTCCATTCATCCGCGGGACCCACATAGTACCTAAAGGAACAACCTGACGGGTTCAATCGCTATCCCGAAAGGATAGCCACTGAACACAAGCACGCATTACTCATAACGCCGCTATCAACGCGCCACTCTTCACAATATCACAAAGACTCCTTTCGCCTACTCACAAACGATAAAAAGATGCTCTTTGCCTCCTAGTCGCCTTCACCTATCACTGATGGCAGGGCCATTGTACTTGTATTCAAACCGCTACTTTCGTCCCGTTTGAACGATATGGCATCAAGATCGTAAATGAGACAAACACCGAATCCGAGTACATACAACAAGATGTGCTGAGCCAATATCGCAGTGAGTAACCGTAATCGAAACCGAATGAAAGATATCGTATAACGCAGTCTAAATGGTAAGAAGCAGTCCAGGTATGTATCTAGTACATCACAACACGCCGTACGCCTCAACGGCGGATAAAGGTACGAACGAGCTAGCTGCCAGAGCCCATGGCCAGAGATCATCCGGTATATATCGCAACATCGCATTCCGTAATTCGGGCCAGATTACGCTCCACCGCCTCATCGACATGAAGGTCTCCAGTTCTTTCATCATTTTCTTCGCGAAGTAGTGATCCCGCGGGGGTATACCACCGCAGACCAGCCACGCCTGCGACGGATCCTGCGAAATAGGCGGCGCATAGTAATTAGCTGAAGGCGGGCGCAACTCGGGGATCGTTAGCGGCGTGACCATGCGCGCCAGCCTGGACGGCCAGTACAGGTATTCGAGCTGTTCGCGGGTGAGGAAGAGGTGAATGAACTCGTCCTCTGAGACCGTTCTCCTGTGTGACACGAAATGTCGTCAATCCCGGTTCGTCTCGCCCACAGCGTGAGTTATTGACGTACCCCGGACCAGAGCGCCCAGCTGCTCTGAGCTCTGCTGCGACCTTCTCGCAGTGTAGCCTATGGAAGCTGTCAGATGAGTGTGTATGGATGGAATGGACTTCATATACGTACCTGGACGCATGCACATTTGCGCGCCGTCGCTCCTGGTTGGGCCGCCAAGTAACATCACCGTTGAGGAACTCGTCGGACAAATCCCCGAACATCGTGTTACGAGCGAGAGGACGATTGTGAACAAGGGAGTTGAGGAGATGACATGTCGTTCCTGCTCTCTATCTTCTTATAGGCTGCGCAACATACTGTTCCTGGGGACCCCTTTCTGCTGTGCGCGGGGCCCAAGTTGCTGTCCGCGAAAACATGCGTCCCGGAGGGACAAGTTCCAGGGTGGGCCATTGAACCACTCGGGATCTTGATGCCACAAAGCCGAGACGCCGCTTGTGGCGTAGAGGGAACGGCCGGGCGGTAGGGGCCACGCTGTCGACGAGCGCCGGTTTCAAAGTCTTATTGTTCGACCTTTTGGGAAAGTATACGCAACTCCTGGCCACGCTGCTGCGGCATGGGACCTATGCATTGATCGTGATATTGCCTGCCAGGACGTCGCGGCTGGAAGAGATATGTTCTGATCTTTGACGAAATGAAGACGGCAGCGGCTGCTCATTGGATGTTCACGTTTCGCTATTGTTCCCTCGTGGCGGAGGAGGCCGTTTCCAGAACTGACGACCAGAGATGCGACAACACTTCACATTGGGCACTGTTGAGCCACAGCTAGCGGTAAGTTTTACATTTACTTTGCGCGGAATACACTCGGGGCCGACCCCGTCTAGTCTGTACATGCTATACGTGCGCACCTGATCCAATACAATCCTACGCTTTTGTTTACTGCTTTCCTGCAGACGGCTCTCCAGGCGTCGCAGAGATGTGCCAGTCGAGCTTCTCCTCCCACTTCCCCGGGAGGAGCTGCGAGATCTGCTCAACGTCCTTGTCGCCGCGGCCGGAGAGGCACTGCGGGCCGAGATGTCAGCGGACAGCCATGCTGCTCAAGATCAAGGGGACAAGACGCACGATAACGATGTTGGCGTCCTTCGGGAGGGTCTTAGCGAGCTGAACAGCCCCCCAAACGGCATGCGAGGACTCCAGCGCTGGAAATGAACCGAGTCAATGTCGTCCACACTCCAGGCACATTTCGAGCTAGAAGTGCATACCTGGAATGATGCCCTCGAGCTGCGTGAGCATGCGGAACCCACGGAGAGCCTCTTCGTCCGTCGCAACGGTGTACTCCGCGCGACCAGAGTCTTTCAGCCAGGCGTGCTCAGGTCCGACGCCGGGGTAGTCCAGGCCCGCACTGATCGAGTGCGTCTCGACGATCTGGCCGGTTGCGGACTGCAGCACGTACGTCCTCACTCCGTGGAAGACGCCCGCATGGCCCTTGCTCAGCGTCGCACTATGCTTGTCGCCGCTCAGACCCTCTCCACCCGCCTCTACGCCAATGAGACGAACGCTCTTGTCGGGGATGAAGTCGTAGAACGTTCCGATCGCGTTACTGCCGCCACCGACGCACGCCACGACAGCATCAGGGAGCTTCCCGATCTCCGCCTTCAGCTGCTCCTTGATCTCCTGGCCGATGACTCGCTGGAAGTCACGGACGATGGTGGGGAACGGATGCGGTCCGATAGCGGAGCCGATGAGGTAGTGAGTGTTCGATAGGTTCGTCACCCAGTCGCGCAGAGCCTCGTTCACTGCATCCTTGAGCGTACACGACCCAGAATGCACGGGGATGACCTCTGCGCCGAGCATGCGAATGCGGAACACGTTCAACGCTTGCCGCCTCACGTCCTCTGCACCCATGTAGATGACGCACTGGAGCCCGAACCGTGCGCAAGCCGTGGCGGTCGCAACACCGTGCTGGCCTGCACCGGTCTCGGCGATGATCCGAGTCTTGCCTAACCTTTTCGCGAGGAGGATCTAGTGACGGGGTAAGCTCCGGACACTAAGGGTGTGAGTCTCCCTCGTACCTGACCGATGGCGTTGTTAATCTTATGCGAACCTGTGTGGTTCCTGAGATGGACGTCAGAAAAGGGGGCGCAGCAAGGTGAATGGCATTGGCGTACAGGTCCTCGCGCTTGAGCCAGATCGTGGCGCCGCCCGCATGCTCCGTGAGCTTTTCGGCCTTGTACAGGTTTGACGGCCTGTTCATGTAGCCATACAAGCTCTTCCACTCCTTCTGGAACTCGGGGTCCTTCATCGCAGCGTTGTGCGCCTCCTCGAGCTCGATCAAGCAGTCCCAGAGCGCCTCCGGCACATACTGACCGCCGAACTGACCGAAGCGCGGCGGCAGGACATTGGGGTGCGCAGATTCCGTTGAGACGGCGTGCTTCACGCTCGGCCTTGAGCGGGTCGAAGACGGGCGGTGGGATGCGGAGGGCCGCCTCGGCGGCTGGCCCTTCAAGCTAATCTCACGACAGTACTCCTCTACTCTCTGCGCGACCTGTCCCTGGGCCGCAGACTTGATCACCGAGATGATGCGGCTACCGATGACGACGCCGTCCGCGCCTGCATCGGCAACGAGGTCGAAGTGCTCGCGCGTGGCGACACCGAAGCCCACGGCGAGAGGAACATCGGTGTAGTCTCGTACGCGCGCGATCAAGTCCGGGAGTGCGGAGTTCATCGTGCCTGTGACTGAGGAGCCTGTGGTACCCATCTAGACCGCGTCATGTGAGTGTGCCAAATATTCTTACGAGCGAAGAAGCCAACCTTCGATACGATGTAGATGAATGTGTCGGCGATGGAGGCGAGGAACTCGATTCGGGACAGGGAAGTGGAGGGAGCAACGAGAGGGACGTAAGTGAGGCTAAGGCACGTTTGGTCAGTGTCATGGATGGAAGCGAACGAGAGACGGACTTTGCTGCGCGGCACTTGTCACGGAACGCGACTGCCTCCTCTGGGGGAAGGTCGACGACGATGTAGCCATTCGCTCCGGCCTCGGCAGCATCTTGAATGGCCTTCTCCTCACCGTACGCGATGAGCGGGTTGTAATAGCCTGCGAGGTACGGTCGTGGTAAACTTGAGTCATGCGCACGCCTAAAGCAGGAGTGACTCACCCATTAATAGCACGGGAACAGTCAATCCCTTGCTACGTGCCTCCCGTACCATACCCAAGCACTGCACATAATCCATGTTGTTCTTTAGGGCAATCTACAACGCCGGGCATGGGTCGCATCGCAAGTCTTGCGCATCGGAAGATGAAGGACGTACCACGTTCGTTTCCTGGATAGTTGGCCCATCCGCGATTGGATCAGAGAACGGTACACCAAGCTCAATGATGTCTGCTCCTCCCTCCTGCATCGAGAGAAGGATAGGTACGGTGTCCTCGACCCTCGGGTACCCCGCAGTCACGAAAGTGACCAGAGCCGGACTTGTCTGCACGTTTCGTCAATAATTGTCGTGTCATACAGGCCACCGCATCGCACCGAGTTGTTCTTAGCCTCGAATGTCTTCTTGATAGCCTCCATGGTGGGTGAAAGAGAAGGGGGGGGGATGTAGGAGTCAAGCCGGGGTGTACAGTCATTTTAAGAGAAAGTGAGGTTTCTGTAATCTCGGCTAGATCATGAATAATGATCGAGATTACTCCGGGATCTAATCTATAGCTAGCGCCCATAGATTGAGCGCGTCGCCCTCCTCGCCTCAGAGTCAGGTTGTCGGCTCGACCACCATCTCGCCTCATTTCCGCCTCGGACTACCGCAGAACGAGACATGGATATGTCAACGTCTTCCGATGAATCCAAGGTGTTGATTATAAACACCGGTGGGACCATCAATATGATATTCAGCCAGCAGGGGTATGTCCCAGAGCCATACTTCCTCACCGAAAGTCTTCACAGCCAGCATCGCTTTCACGACCCGCTGGAAGAGTCGCTTTTCTCCCACTCCGGTTCTTTGGAAGGTTACAGGAGGTGGACCAACAGCGGGCAGGGCACTCCAACCGGGTCGTCCTTCAGTAGTAGCCGCGAGCCTTCTCCCAGTCGACACGGATCGCACGACTCCCCAACCTACCAGTCCCTCACTCTGTCAGTCCGATCATCACGCCCAATAGGCACCCCGGAAACGCTCGCCCCTACTGCGGACAAGATGCTACCGCGCCAACCTGTGTGCAGGAAGGTGGCAGAAGATGTGTACGAGGCTCAGTTGCCTACCCTGGTGACGCCGAGGAGCAGCGGTCCGGAAGGCAGCAGCAAGCGCATCCGGTACTCCATTCTAGAGGTCTGCAGCACTCTGACACAGATTGAATGCAATGCTGACAAATCCACAGTGGCACCCACTCTTGGACAGTAGCAACATCGAGATTCAAGGTAAGTGGCCGACTGATGTACGTACATTCGCATTCCATATCTCTGAGCGATTCGCTTTGCCTCAGTGCAGATTGGATCCGGATCGCCAGAGACATAGAACTGAACTACTCTAATTTCGACGGCTTTGTAATCTTGCACGGCACGGACACCATGTCCTACACCTCGTCCGCGCTTAGTTTCATGCTAGAAGACCTCGGGAAAACAGTCGTACGTCCACACATGCTCCCTTTGTACGCCATCATGACCTCGTTCTCTAGGTCGTCACAGGCGCCCAGATCCCACTATCACAGCTACGCAACGACGCTGTAGACAATCTTCTCGGCGCATTGGTGATTGCAGGGCACTACATAATCCCAGGTATGCAAGCTGTGTCCACATGCGGATGTCTTCTGACAGCGCTCGATCCGTAGAATGCTGTCTCTACTTCAATCATACTCTGTTCCGAGGCAACAGGGTATCGAAGATGTCATCTTACGACCTGAACGCGTTCAACAGCCCGAACTTCCCTCCGCTGGTCAACGGTGATATTCGGATCATCCACGCTACAACGTTCCTGCATTCTCAATTATCTGCACAGTTGGCATCGATATCGTCGTGAACTGGCACGATGTCATGCGCCAGACGAACCTGCGTCGATTCCGGTCCCACAAGCGTCAGTCCATCCATCGCGCTCTTACATTATTCACGCCGCTGACCCGCTGACACTTTTCTAGTCATGAGCCCGCATGTCGGTAAGCTGCTGAGCGCATCATCTCTCTATTCGCATAAGCCAATGAGCGAGTCCACGCCCAGCAACCCTCCGCCTCTTCCCTGGCATTACCGGGGCAACCATTCGCGCATTCCTCATGCCTCCGACGCGTGGCGTCGTACTGGAGACATTTGGCGCTGGAAACGCTCCGCAACGTGCGGACCTCGTCGAAGCTCTCAAAGAGGCATGCAACAACGGAGTCGTCATCGTCGCGATCACACAATGCACAAAAGGCTCTGTATCGGATGCCTACGAGACCGGCCGCAGTCTCATCCAAGCAGGCGTTGTTCCCGGAGGAGACATGACGCCCGAGGTACGTCGCCGTCGCCGCGTCGGATCGATACCAGTACAGCACTGGTCCCGCCCACAATCGAACTATTCTGACCACACCGTTCGCCACAGTGCGCGCTGACGAAGCTCAGCTACCTTCTATCCAAGCCGGAGCTGTCCATTGCGCAGGTCCGCTCGCTGATCGGGACGCCCCTCCGTGGGGAGCTGACTCTGCCCGAGAGCAAGATCCCCGCCGTGCTCAGCCAGCCGACGACCATCGGACAGAGCCTCGAGAACATGCAGGGCCTCCTCTCGCAGGTCCTCCGGCTCTCCTCCCCCACCTCGTCCGCATCTGGACGCTCGCCGCGGATTGTCATCGACGGCGTGGGCGCGGACGAAGAGGCCGACAAGGCCACGGCGCCGTGGAGCTGGACGGCGGCGGAGGCGAGCCTGATGGAGAGCGCGCTCTTCCCGTTCCTCATCCACCTTGCTGCCGCACGCGACGACACGGACGGCCTGGCGTTCTGCTTGTCCGCCGAGTCTGGGGGCACGGACGGGCCTGGGGTATGTGTGGGGGGCGGTCTGGCGAACTGCTTGGACCCTTCGTCGGGACGGTCGCCGCTGCACGCTGCTGCGCTTGGCGGACATACGAAGGCGGCGAGCATGCTCCTGGAGGCCGGGGCGCTCGTGCATGTGCGCGATTCGCTGGGGCATACGCCGCTGTACTATGCTGCGAGACAAGGCCATGAGGACCTTGTGGACTTGCTGGTGAAGACAGGTGCGAACCTGAGCGGTTTGGACGTCGAAGGCGGGTTCGTGGCGCTTGCGGTTAACAAGGCGATGCATGCGCGGGACGAGCGGGTATTGAACATCTGGAGGAAGGCAGGGGCTGACGTGAGCCCACGACAAACATGATCGCTTTGCAAGTCGTAGTATCAAAACAAGATAGGTATAGGCTACAGTAGGTATCTCCAAAACCCCATGAGACATTAGACAAGAAACTTCACCATGACAAGCACGAGACCGTTGTGCAGCGTAACCCAGCAAAGCCAAGGAGGAAAGTGTGGACTTTCAGTCAACAACGATGATTTCGGTCTGAGGGCCCGAAGCATCGCCAGGTTCGTCCTCCTCGAAAATGCCCCCGATGGTCTCAGTCAACGTCTTGAGAAAGACTGTCATCTGGTCGCGTGCGAATATGAATGGGTCCTTGAAGAAATTCAGGCGGCTGACGATGTCCGGATCCTCCTTATCAAGGTCCCGCGGTTCGTACCGCACCTTCTGCACGAGCTGCTCCCGTGTCAGAGGTTCGCCTTCGGGGTGATCGTCTGGCTTGACGTAGGTGTCGCGCAGCGAGAAGTTGAACGCTGTGGAGGAGAGAGGAAGTGTCAGTCTCGCCTCTTCGACGTACGTAGATGATACTCACAGAACTTGAAGTCGTCGTTCATGTAGGTGTAGATGCACAAAGCCATCTCTTCCTCGAGCTCAGGGAAAGCGGGCGAACGCTCCATTTTGACGGATGTGATGAGTACATTGGTCATGTCCTCGTATATCCGGATGACGGGGGCGTTCTTGACTTCCTGCTCGGTGCGTCGTGACGGTCCACTGAACGCGGGCCTAGGAGCGTGTTGGGCTTGCGCGAGCAGGTTCTTCGACCGCTCGATCTCCGCGTCCCGCTCCATTTGCAGGGTTTTCGCTGCAGCCGGATCGCGCTCAGACAACGGGCAGAGAGAAGATCGCATGAACTCACCTTCGCCCCGGAGTGTCGCAATTTGCTGCTCCTTGCCCGCCAACGCCTCGTCTCGCTGTTTGATGGTCTCATGCAGACGGGCAATCTCTTCCTTCAGAGCGTGCTTCTCTTCCTCCGCCGCTTCTCGTGTCAGGAAGTGTAGGGTATAGGATTGGTCTGACTTGGAAGCTTTGGAGGGCGATTGTAGACTCGTAAGACGCGACGTCAGTTCTTGTATCAGGCTCTCCTTCCCTGTACCGCTGTCAGATTGTCGTGTAAGCAACTTGGGGCCAGAACTTACGCTTCATGCTCTCATCGTAGTGCGCCTTGTAATCAGCCAAAGATTGCTCGGCCTCTGTGGTACGGACGCGGAAGACGTCTTCGAGCTGGGACGCCAGCTTGTCTCTTTGTGCAGCAATCTGATATGATTCAAGTCGCGTTGTGAGACCTAGGAAGCAGCTCGATACTGAGACGTCGTACCTCCTTGGCATTCTCTCGTGTTTGCTCCAACTGCGCGCGTAGGTGCTCGACCTCGCGATTCAGTCTCTCCTCCGCCCTCGCCTGACGTGCAGCAGCAGCAGCGGTCACACCTCCCTTCGCCCTCGGTGGCCTTGTACCGTTGCGTGCAGTGCGCTGGACGGGCGCGTCCGGTGGCTCGTCCTCGTCAACCTCCAGGACACCGTCATTGTCCACCTCCATCGCGTCGCCTGACGCGCCATTGGCCTTCGCAGCAGCGTTCGCCCTCGCCTTCCCTTTCGCCGGCGCTGCCTTCGTCGCGCCGTTCGCGTTCGACTTCGCCGCGCGTGCAGGCGCCTTCTTTGTGCCCTTGCCCTTTGCCGCGTCTTCCTCCGGCTCCTCGCTCGTCTTGCGCTTCTTGCCGCTGGGGGACTCGACGAACACGACTTCCTCGTCGTCCTCCTCGATCTCAATCGCCTTGCTGGCAGCCTTCTTGATCGCGGCCTTTTTCGACGGGGGCTTGGTGGACGGGCCTGCGACGGGTCTCACGCTGTTCGAGCGTGGGCGGGACTTGGGTGGCGGGGCGGGGGTGGTTGGGCCGTAGTTATTCGCTGAAAGAGTCGCGCACCTTCGTTCATATTCAGACGTCCTCGGTTCAAAGACACAGACAATGAGAAAACATACCAAAGTCATCGTCTGAGATGTCGGACATGGTGGCGGTCGCGGATAGAGTTCGCGCGTCCCAAGCGACGCGTGAACGCGGTGGCGCCTGCGCGGTACCCACACGATCGCCCCTGAGTCTTCCTCTTCAGTACCCACCAGCTGCTCTTGGTCCTCTGTCGCCATGTCGCCTATTGCCATATGTTCAGATGCCAATATTCTTTTGTTATTTTCGAGGACCGCGCATGCCTAGTCACTCGCCGCAGCTACCGCCTACAGCCGCCACGAACCTATGAAACACCGCTCTTATACCCAGACCACCACCACCAACTCCCTTCGGTCCTCAGACTCAAACTGAACTCGCCATCAATATGGAAGAATACCTCCGCGAACGTCATGAGCTCATGCTCAAGGATCGAGCTCTCCGACACGACCATGCCGCCCACAGGAAACCTTCCCTAGATGAGATCGAAGCCGACGCGGTCCTGAGGAAGATCCGGACTACGGAGGCGAAAACCGTATGGGATTCGAAACGCGTGGTAGAGCATCCCCATGGCTTTCAGCAGATGTTTCCTGGAATGGAGTTCTTGACCGGTGCGTACATGCATGGATCTCGTCGCGACACATAATTCATATACACTCGCCACAGCTCGCTCAACCATCATGAGCACAAAACTCTTCGCAATCTTGAGCGAGGTGCGTAAGGTGCATGAATACCTCCTTGGTTCATACCATGACGTGCCGTAGATGCCGAAAGGTGGTCTCCTGCACGCGCATCTGGACGCTACCGTCCGAGCCGACGTCCTTCTCAAACTTGCTATGAAGCAACCGGCTATCCATGTACGGGCCCCTGGCAGGCTGTCCATGGGTACCTTCAAGACTGTATTGCCCCAGTTCCGTGCTCTGCCACAAACTCAATGGACCCAGCTGCCGAGCATTACCGACCCATCCTATGATCCCAATACTTGGGTGCCCATCAACAACGCCCGACGTAACTTCAGCGATGCATTAGGTGGACCAGAAGGTTTCGATCGCTGGGTCATCGGCGCTCTCATGATAGAACCCGCTGAAGCGTACGGGACCCATAATAGTACGGCGAAGGCAAGTTTGCGAGTCCACCAATAGACCCAACGCTCACCTGGGGCGTGCGCAGATATGGGAAAAATTCGGGAGTACTTTCATGGTTTCCGATGTGAGTTTGAACACAAAATCAAGTTCGATCATCTGTACTCACTTTGCTTTCAGGGTCTCATCCGTTTCGTACCTATATGGACCGAGTATGTCCGCGAATTCCTGCTGTCTTCGATTGCGGATGGGATTTCGTACGTTGAGCCTCGCATTCTGTTCTGGCACAAGTAAGCATTATGCCCTTTTCATGCATGTTCGGCGAAAGTGCACCAAGCTCACTGCCGCTTATAGGCAAATGGTTGGCGCAGACGGTGAAGAGAACGTCCCGCATCGTATATGGTTCCAGATGTACGAGCGCATCCTCAACGAAGTGAAGGCATCCCTTGCAGCACAGGGACGCGCAGACGAGTTCGTCGGGTCGAGAATCATCTACTCGACTTTGCGCATCGGCACGCCCGAAGAGCTCGAATGGTATACTGAGGACTGTCTTGCGCTTAAGCAAGAGTTCCCGCATCTTGTTGCCGGCTTCGACATCGTCGGTCACGAAGACTCGCTTGAGCCGCTCATTAAGTATGCAGACGTGTTCCTCAGGTTCAAGCAACGGCAGAAGGAGCTCGGCGTGGGTATACCATTCATGTTCCATGCGGGCGAGACATTGGGCGATGGCTCTGCTGCCGATGTGAACCTCTACGATGCGATCCTGTTGGGCACGAAGCGCATTGGACACGGGTTGGTATATTTCCCACCATTTGCATGCATGTACTTTGTCGGTGACACTCCATTTTCAGCTACTCGATCTATAAGCACCCACATCTCATGGAGATTTGTCGGGAGAAAGGGATCTGTCTTGAGATGTGCCCGATATCGTATGTCCTCTTCTTATTATTAACGACGACGCATGGCTCATCTCTGTGCACCACAGCAACGAGATCCTGGTACGTTCCCCTCCAGAACTTACGAAGTCGGCGTTGTGATTGATGTCGCCCCTAGCGTCTTGCTGGTTCGATGCCAATGCACCCGCTGCCTGCTATCATGAACCATGGTGTGCATGTCGCACTATGTTCAGACGACCCGGCAGTGTTCGGCAATATGGGTCTTACCTTCGACTTCTTCCAGGTAGCTCAACTTCGAGCGTATGCACGTTTCATTGTTGCTGACGGAAAGACGTAGGTATTCGTAGCAAGCGAGCTGAACGGCCTGTACACCTTGCGCGAGTTGGTTTGGGACAGCATTCGAGTGAGCGTCGTCGTACTTCTATTCCCTTCATGTACATTCTGACATGTTCGCAGTTCTCGAGCTTGGGTGAGCAGGAGAAGGACCATGCGCTCGCGATGCTTGAAAAGCGTTGGGCTCGGTTCGTGAAGTACATATTGGAGTACGGGACAGCCGAACGGCTGAGGAACTAAAAGCGCGGCTCGCATCTTGATCATGTTGTAACCTATCTATATGTATTGCGTGAACGAGGGTAACAGGGTCTAGTGGTAAGTGCTATCAACGTATCCTTATCCCATCGCTAACATACATTCCACTGCAGAATATGTTCTGTCGTATTCGTCATTGAAAGCAAACGATCATATCAGCCAACCGAGCGTGTGTGGGTGTGGCAACTGGACAGTGGACGGCCGTGCCGGACATTGAGTTCAATGTTATCACCTGGCCAACAGCAGACATCTGACCGCATACGAGCGTCCATCAGATATGTATGACTCAGACTTCATTTCCGGTGATTGCAAAGGTATATGAACCGCGTCGATCCTCATCCTCTTGGCCCCTAGGTACATTGCCTCTCACGTCATCATCATATACATGAACAACGAGTACATCCGAGAGCGCGAACGGCTTATCGCCGAAGACCGCAGCCGTAGAGTCGACGCGCTCGCGCTCGCCCAGGCCACGGACGCCGAGAAGAGGGCGGACGAGATCGTGAGGCGCATCCGTTCGGAGGAGAATGAGACGGTATGGGGACCCGACGCTCCACCGATTCCTGGGTCCATGCATGTCTTCCCTGGGATGGGGTTCTTGACGGGTACGTTCGGAGGCTTAGGAAGGCGTCTGAGGGTGTAGCTGATCCCAGTACGGTAGCCCGGGAGACGATCGTGAAGACGAAGCTGTTCGAGATTGCGAGTAAGGTAACGCACGCCTCTTCGTACTTCGCGTATGCACCTCATGTGGATGAGTGCAGATGCCGAAGGGAGCGTTGCTTCATGCACACCTCGATGCCATGGTCAACGCACGGGTTCTCCTGCATATCGCCCTCAAGTACCCCGCGATCCACGTGCGCACAACCGAGAAACTCACAGCGGGGAACGTGAAGGCGACGTTACCGGAGTTCTGTCCTCTTCCTGAGCGCGAATGGACGTCGGTGAAGAGCCTCACGGGAAGCGGGTACGAGCCGGGCACCTGGGTGCCATTGACTAGCGCAAGGGAGGCGTTCGGCTTTGGAGGACCTGAGGGCTTTGATGATTGGGTCGTCGCTGCGCTGACTATCAACCCGTCTGAGGCATACGTGACTCACAACACTACTGACAAGGTCAGCAGCCACGCGCGTTCGTCCATATGTCAAGGGTTGCTGATGGCTCCTTCGTGGTAGATATGGAAGAAGTTTGGCACGACCTTCATGGTAGCGCGGGTACGTACGAGCGGTGCGTGCATACACGTCGTATCTGAACGAGCTCGATGTGGCAGGGAATGTCTAGGTACTTCCCGGTGTATGAGGACTACGTCCGCGAGTTCTTCCGCTCGTCTGTCGAGGACGGCATATCCTACATCGAGTCGCGCATGCCGCTCTGGTACAAGTGAGCTTGCCCTGTCTGTGTCTTCTACTCGTACGCTCAGCGTCGTCTCAATCACGTATGGTGTGCAGATATATGATTGGCCCTGACGGGCAGGAGAACGTCCCGCATCGAGAGTGGCTGTTGGCCTACGATCGAGTGATGAAGGAAGTCAAGGAGGAGTTCGCCAAACAGGGCAGGGCGGACGCGTTCATCGGCTCGAAAGTGAGAGCTGTTGTCCCTCCACGCGTTGCGTGTAGGAAAACCGCTGACAGGACTGCTCCAGATTATCTATTGTACGAAGCGCGATGCGACTTGCGAGGAGCTCGAATGGTATCTGGAGGACTGCATCGCTTTGAAGCAAGAGTTTCCTCACTTGATCTGCGGTACGACTGGCATCCCTTCACTCAGCTTTCTTTGTTCATCTAGCTGATGTGGCCGTGCAGGATTTGACCTGGTCGGACACGAAGACCCCTTGAAGCCGTTGGTATACTACATCGAGCCCTTCAAGCGGTTCGTACAACGTCAGAAGGAAGTTGACGTCGACATTCCGTTCATCTTCCACGCCGGAGAGACTCTTGGAGATGGTACCCCTGCGGATATGAATTTATACGATGCGATCCTCCTTGGGACGAAGCGCATTGGACACGGGTGCGTGTCTTCCCATAATTAGGATGGGTGATGTGTTGACACACTGCCCAGGTTCTCTCTCGTCAAGCACCCGAGGATCATGGAGATATGCAGGGAGCGGGAGATTGCCGTGGAAGTTTGTCCTATCTCGTGAGTCTTCAGAACTATACCATTTCTCTCTCTCAGAGTCAGCTAAAACCATGAGATAGGAATGAGATCCTGGTACGATTTCGCGACATCCATCTGTCGTCATGACACTACTTATAGTGCTGGTTTCAAGCGCTACACCGGGTCGATGCCCATGCATCCTCTGCCGGTCTTGATGAACCAAGGCATCCATGTCGCGCTGAGTTCCGATGACCCTGCGATGTTCGGGAACATGGGTCTCTCGTTCGACTTCTTCCAGGTGTGCCAGCAGTCCGAGATGTGGCTTCTAAGCGTAAGGCTGATGACTACTCTGTGCAGGTTCTGGTCGCGAGCGAGGTCACAGGCTTGATCACACTTAGAGAGATGGGTAGAGACAGCCTGAAGGTACGCCGGTCCCACCGTCATTGAGAGGATAGTTCTGACCTCTTCCCAGTACTCATGTCTCGATCCGGAGGATAAAGCTCGCGCTTTGTCTCTTCACGATCAGCGCTGGTCAAAGCTTGTCGAATGGATCACAAGCGAGTTCGCTGACACGTTGAAGACGTGATACCTACATATCGCCATCGACGCAGCTCAACCTGACTTTCGCAGAGACATCTGAAGAGACGACATCGTTCAACACCGTACTAGCCTACCCCTTACCGCCAGGATTCAACTTCGGCCCCACTGAAGGCGGGTCTTCAACGGCCCAATGTCCCACCGTTGCCCATGTACGATATACACGATGACTGACGTTCAGCAGAAATTCATAGCGGGATGGGTGCATTCGCACTAAATGGCGAGCTGTGCTGCGAATGTGTCTAACAGTGTCAGCTCCGAGACAGTTCATCGACATGGTGGGAACAGACCGCATGGTGTTGAGACTGCCGCCGCCGGCTCGTGGCATTCTTCAGCGGCGAAGAGCGCTTACGATGCTCTCTAGTGGTGTATTCCTCGAAGGGTGGTCGCAGGTAGGTCAGTAATCCATGTCAACACTACCTGCTGCGATCTTTCGTACACCTCTCACACTGTCAACGCCTATGTAGGTTGCATCAATCCCCAATATAAGCAAGCAGGCCGACGATCCTCGGTGATCGATACGGTTGATTACATACATGCGATTGGGATTTCGGATGACTCGATGGAAGAGGTCATCCGACGAACTTCAGAGCGCTGCAGATTGCGTAAGTACTTAAGGGCCGAAGTACACTGACGACATCCCCGTCCCTCCAACCCTCGAACTGGTCATGGAAGAATATTTGGCCAAACGAGAGGCACTCATCCTCGAAGACCGAGCGAGGCGCGTCGATCACGCGAACTCTCGAGCTCTCTCGTCAGAGGAGCGCAGGGCGGACGAGATCATAAGACACATACGAACGGCAGAGGCCGAAGCTGACAGTAAACCACATCCATGGCTCGCAACAACTATTTCCCGGAATGGAGTTTCTCACTGGTACGTGCATCTTAGGCCTCGTACTCGTATGTTGGGTTCCTCATGCGCGATCTTAGCTCGACAGAAGATAGTAGGAACCAAGATCTTCGACATCCTCAGCAAGGTCTGTTCTATGATTTTTCCCAAGTTCAACGGTACTGAAAGGTTCGTCTCTCAGATGCCGAAGGGCGGATTGCTGCATATTCACCTCGGCGCAACGGTGCGCCCTGACATTCTGCTCAACTTGGGTCTCTTGTACCCTGCGATACACGTCCGCGCATCCGCGCCCATTACTGAGACGACAATCAAGACAACCCTTCCCATCTTCTCTGCCCTTCCTAAAGAGGAGTGGACGGCAACATGCAGCCTAACTGACTCGTCCTACAAACCGGACACCTGGGTACCTCTGCAGAACGCTCGCAACAACTTCAGTCCGGCGCTTGGTGGACCAGAAGGCTTCGACCGCTGGGTCATAGATGCTATGATGATCAACCCGTCCGAGGCATATGGAACCCATAATACCCCCGATCTCATATGGAAGAAGTTCCAGAGCACTTTCACGGTTAGCGAGGTGAGCAGTGAAGTCGCCTCATGTTTGCCTGTCATCCACTGATGGCATGTATTCCCAGGGAATGTATGGGTATATACCTCTCTGGACCGAGTATATTCGCCAGTTCTTCCTATCCTCTGTGGAGGACGGTATCTCTTACACGGAGCCCCGGATGATATTCTTTGGCGAGTGAGGTTACATCTCGCCGTTTCTCTCCTTTGGTGATTCTGACCCCGTTTCACAGCTTTGTGACTGGGGCGGATGGTCGCAAGAATGTCTCACACCGCGACTGCCTTGCAATTTTCGACCGGGTGGTCAAAGAGGTCAAGGAAGACTTAACGAAACAAGGACGGGGGGATGACTTCCTTGGATCACGGGTGAACGGTGTTCTATCATTTGTAGGTGTTATTTGGCACTGACTCCGCGAAGATCATCTACTCGACACTCCGGCTCGTTGCTCCTGAGCAGCTTGAGCACTATCTTGAAGACTGCCTCGCTCTTGCGCAAGAATTCCCGCACCTCATCGCGGGCTTCGACCTCGTCGGTGCAGAAGACTCGCTCAAGCCCCTGATCCACTATGCAGAGCCCCTACTCAAATTCATTGAGCGTCAGAAGGAGCTTGGGCTCTATATCCCGTTCATGTTCCATGCCGGGGAGACGCTTGGAGATGGATCACCAGCTGACATGAACTTATACGACGCGATCTTGCTAGGGACAAAACGGATCGGACACGGGTGCGTAAGAACGTCTAGCTGGTGGGGTAGGCTGAAGTGGTGTCTGACAACTATACGGTAATCTTCAGGTTCTCGCTCTACAAGCATCCTCGGCTCATGGAGTTGTGCAAGGAACGGGAGATCTGCATCGAAGTATGCCCTATATCGTGAGTTTTCCTCAGCAAATCGCCGCATTTACAGGGTGTTGATGGACGTGGCCGTTTAGTAACGAAATCTTGGTACGCCCTGATCACTGGAGTACGCAATCTCCGCACTCGCTGACAGCTCATCGCACGTCATAGCGTCTCTGCGGCTCCATGCCGATGCATCCCCTTCCTGCACTCATGAATCAAGGTCTTCACGTCGCGCTCTGCTCTGACGATCCATCGATCTTCGGGAACATGGGTCTATCGTTCGACTTCTTTCAGGCAAGTAGACAAACACGTATCTAGCGATCCCTGTTTCACCCTAGTACCGTTGCAGGTATTCGTTGCTAGTGAAGTCAACACGCTTGCCACGTTACGAGAATTCGTTTGGGATAGCATCAGGGTATGCGAAGCACCTGTCATTGAGTGCGAAAATACTGACACATCTCAAACCGTAGTTTTCCAGCCTGAGCGACGATGAGAAGTCTCGTGCGTATGGAATGCTGGAGCGCCAATGGAGCAAATTCATCCAGTATATCCTCACCACGTACGGGAAAGTCGAGTATGCTCATTGAACGCCTCAACGGCGCTGAGCTCGTCCTTCGGATCGGTTTGATGGCTTCAACAGCCAAGGTAAGCTGGTCGCTGCCTTGTATAATCCGATAACCTGTGTCTAGACCTTGGAGCGCGTTCTTCAGGCACGATTAAGGCCCACGTAGCTCGGACACCGCAGTGGCGCAGCGCTGGTGACATCCCCAGGGCCACCTTGGGGCCAATTCGAGCTCATTCCGCAGGCTCGGTGTGGACACGGTGAAGCAATCTGGTGTAGGCTCGGTGTGGACACGGCGAGCAATCTGGTGTAGGCTTCGGTCAATATATGTCTGTCACCGATTGTTCCGTACAGGTGGCCGGGGCGCGCACAGTCCTGCAATGTATGTGCGCCGATGGCGCGCTGCCTCAATAATTCAAGGGAATCCCACATTTAACCGCCGTGTCTCGCGTTTGAACGCCATGTCAGGTGAGTAAAGCTGTTCTCCGCTCCCGGGTCGTCTGACACGCTCCGACTCTTGTACAGGGTGAGGATGGTGTCCACAGGTGCTCTCCGTACAGCACGGCCCCTCGTACATCAAGCACGATACATATATAAACCTCTTCGCTCTAAGATTCTGTCCATATTCCACAGAACTCAACTCCTCTCTCGCAACAACCACCGACCTCCTTCGTCTCTATAACCGCTCTAAACTGATTACGATGGTCGCCGTCCGTACCATGCGCGCTGCTTTCTACACTCCGGGCGACAACAAAGCTGTCCTGAAGGATACGCCGATCCCAACTCCCACTTCGAAGCAGGTCTTGCTCAAGGTCGCTGCTGCTGGCGTCTGCCACTCCGACGTCTACTTCCTATCCGATGACGTCGCCAACCCCCGTACCTATGTTATGGGACACGAGAACGTAGGATATGCGGTCGAGTACGTCTGTGTCCGACGAACTGGATCATTCTGCTGACCTTCTATCAGGTGGGGCTCCGAGGTGACTGGCATCGTCAAGGGTCAGCTCTACGCAGTGTGGGATTCTATTCCATGCGCTAGAGCCACACCGGGATTCCCACCCTTCTCGGACAGTATTGGACTAGGGGAGAATGGCGGTTTTGCAGAGTACTTGGTCGTCGCTGCTAGCGAACTTGTGCCGGTTCCCGAAGGACTTGCTCCAGAGGTTGCTGCTGTGTCTGCAGACTCGCTCATTACCGTCTATAATGCGGTTCACAACGTGGCTGAGGTGAGTATTCCTGCGATATCATGCTTCTTCGCAAGACTGTGTATCCTGTGACAGCTTCGGCCCGGGACCACCAAGCGTGTCCTTATTTACGGCGTGGGCGGTTTGGGCCATCAGGCTGTCCAACTGGCGAAGAGCTACGGCGCGACTGTGTACGCTTGCGACTTCAAGCCTGAGGCTCGGGAGCTGGCCTTGTCTCTGGGCGCAGAGCAGGTTTTCGACCATGCTGAACTCACCGCGGCCACGGCCGATACTGCCGAGAACCCGTTCACGGTCGACATCGCCATTGACTTCGTGGTCGACGCTCAGTGTGAGTGCATCACACACTCGGTGCCTGATGTTCACTGAATGTTCCATGTCTAGCCTTCAACCTGATCTCCAACGCCGTGAAGAGAGTCGGAGGTGACCTCAGCAACTCGGGAGGCGTCGTTGTGCTGGTAGGTGGAAATTGTCCAAACGAGGAGACACGACACTGACATCACAATGCATTCCAGGTTGGTCTCTCAAGTGCTCAGCTCACCATCACGCCTATTATATATATCACATGGCATATCAACGGTAAGGATCCTGTCGCTTTGGGCAGATGATATGCTAACGATGCGAATGGGACACCAGTGAAGACCTCTATATATGGAACCATTGATGACCTGAAGGCATCTCTGGACCTCCTCGCCCGGGTATGTCGTCGTGACCTCGGAGTCCTTACTGATCTCGATTCTATACTTACCATCTTGTATCACTTCGAAGGGTGTTATCAAGCCCGTAATCTCTACAGATTCCCTGGACAATATCAACAAGGTCCTCGACGCCTTGAAGGCCAATGAAGTCACCGGCAGGAAGATCATCATGCCCAACTCGGGTGTGGCTTACTGAATTGGATCCACTGCAAGCATCCCGGATTTTATCCTGTATCCCTCTGAGAGCCGTAGAGCTTGTACTATTGACTTCGTGAACTTGAGACTTCCGAGCGGCGTGCCGATTCATCTCGTTTTCCTCGGCATAGCGATTGTATGGCTGGACCGCCTTCTTCGGCACATCAGGCGCAAGCTCTTCCCTTGCAGAACGCGATACACCTTGTCTGTTTGCTCGTCAAGTCGACGCCTCTGAGCCGTTACGTGGGGCGAGGGTGGCATATGCAACAATCGCTGTATACGAAGATATCGAAACTGCACTGGACTCTGTAGCACTCAAAATCAATGGATGTATGAGCAAGCGTCCAAACAACGACCAGGAAAAGTATGAGGGGGTCGCACTCAAGCCCGCATTCCCCACGTAGTACGAGTCACTGGCACGCACGCTCGCATATAGAACTAACATCAATTTGTTGTCGTGCCGACCATGAACGCATGCAATAAGCTGCCGAGAGTCGGAACTCCATACTAGATGTGACTATAAGCACCAAATCGTTTCAGACATCCCAGACGGTGACGACGTCTGCCAGACTTCCAGCGTGAGCAGGAAGCAACAACGGCAACATGGGTCAAGCACTCACAGTCCCATCCGGTAGGGAATAATCACTTCGCGAGAATGAACTTCTGCAAGACCTCCCAGCTCGGCACTGGCCCCTTGCATCTGACTAACCAAATCTCTTCGCCATCAAAGCCGTCGATGAGCTCCGGGTCCTGCTCCTCCTCGATATCGTCGTAGAAACACGCGATCTTGACAACGCTTTCGTCCCCACGGCCGCCTTCCAGAACGCGCAGCTCGCTCTTCAGCCTCCGAGCTACGTACTCGCGCTCTCCCTTATCGGCCTTGTCGATGTAGTACAACGACAGGTGCGCCACGGGCGGGACGGCGGCGTCTCCGAGGGACGCGCGCAAATGCTCCCGTAGTGTTTCCAGCGGCGAACCATGAGCGGAGTGAACCGCGACGAAAACCGACATGAAGTACTTCTCCCCGACCTCGAGCGACTTGAAAGATACCGGGATAGCCGGCTGGTCACGGGGCACTGCGGCTCGAAGCGCGGTGGGGTCCGACGACGAGGCGAGCGTGACGTGAGGCTGAAAAGGAGGGAACGAAGAGGGGGAGTTGGTCGTCGGCGGCCCTATCTTCATCGCCGTTTCTATCTTCCTCCTCGTCTCCTCGTTAGGTACAAGCCATAGTGAGATCGCTTGGGTCGATGTCGGAACCCAGCTAGGACGCAGTAGGACTACCAGGACGAAGCTTACCCATGTGGGTCGAGAAGGGACACCTGTTCGAGAAGTATGTCAATCATATGTTAACAGCGAAACGATCAGATGAACTTATGTACCTAGTTGTTGTTAGAGAAGGCCGAGTGATGGTTGAAGGTAAAATACAAATCTGGCTCAACGCTACCGCGCCGAGCGTCTGATACCCACGTGGTCCCCGTGGGAGGAGGGACACACGGGGACCCACAACGCGTAGATGGTTGCCTTCTTTTTATCTTCGCAACTCCTTGAATCCTCGCCACAGCATCTGCCGCGGATTGTTCACCTTGCCATCTCACTTCGGCATGCAGCAAATTAGCCTCGTATGCTCTCACGCAACGATCCGGAGACCAAACGTGTTCATAGGACTAGTCACGGAATCAGGAGTCTGAGGAATTGTCTGCCTACTCACTCCGGATACGGACTATCTCCATCTCTGCTATTGTTTCTGCGTGCTTAGAGATCTTCCTGAAGAGATGAACACCCCTGCTCACAAAAGCACAGGTACCCGAGTTGCGCGGGAGAGTTGCCCTGGACGCTGCTCTTAGTAAATGAAACAACACCAGACTTCATACCATGCTTTTGTCGAGAGGAGAATGTCGTTAGGTGCGTTGTCCCCAAGGCTCGAGCTACCAGAGGAATTTCTCGGTGCTGCTATAATCGCTGTCGACGTGTACGCGGCGACAGCACATACAACACCCCATCCGAGTCGTATCTCCCTCCCAGCGAGGACAAATACACCTGCGGACTCACGCACACATCGTATCAGCACTATTTACGAGGCCCATATGGGGAAAACAAGGTATACGATCTCTCTGATGGATTGTCGTGATCAGCTATCACTCACTCAAGACTAGCGCACCAAAATCATCCCATGAGAAGCGTGCGCGCGCGACACGGTCCCATCCTCGGCAAGGATCGCCAGCCGCTCCTACCGCTGGGCCCTCCAACAACAACGGGAGGTGAGCGTCATCCCGCTCCCAATGCCATGTCCGGAATACTAGTACTGATGACGGGATTCGCAATGACAGGACTCGAGGTGCTTCCCGCCATACGAGCGGACCCCGCGATGATATTAATACAGCCGAGAGGCGTGCCAACGCTGCAACTTCTGCAGCCCTGGCATTGAATGCTGAACAACCGGTGGCAGGACCATCTTCCGTATCAGCCGCCTCACACCCAGTAGCAGGACCGTCTTCCGTACCAACGCCAGCTACCGAGCAACCCGTAGCAGAACCCTCTTCCGTATCCGCATATGACCCAAACCCTCATCTCGAACGCCTCCGGTGAGCACGACACCCA